>NW_027106497.1:1223610-1229593 GCF_000696795.3 Halyomorpha halys
AGTAGTATTCCTTATAATTTAGGGATTACGCTTGTTCCAAACTCTAGTTAGTAGTATTCCTTAAAATTTCAAATCATGTCTGAACTATCGATTTTTTTTTATTGAAATGGGCAACAGACACTCCTTGAATTCTTCGTGTAAGGTTGCAAAGATGTCTGGAATATATTTATGTAGAAGTGACTAGGTTTTTATTATTTTTTGCAATGTTACATATACCTTGATTTGGAGAATAGTACATATAATAGAACATCTCCAAATACTATATATACTCCAAATAGATAATTATTTCCGTAACTCTAGGTTTTGATACTTTATGTTTCACCTACACTCAAGTTTATTACCCTTGACTTTGCAACGGACCTTCCATGCTTCCCAATCCACATTTGAAGTAATGTATGATTTATGAATATTTCTTCCTTAACTGCCAAATAATAGTGTTCTTGATTCATTGAATTCAAATTAAAAAAGGAGCACTAACAACTATCGAAAAATATATAAACATCTTGGTATAAAAGATTTTAAAGAAACGACGACAGAGAAGAATAACTGTCCTACAAGAATTGGCTCTCTGAATTATTTATTGCAACATAGATTTTTAAAATATCATTTTTAATCAAGTAAAATGAGAAGGTTAATTAATCTCTTTCAGGATAGCAGTTGCTGTAGTTTTAAAGTTATACTTGAAAAGGTAATTTAATTCCAGGAATTTAAACAGGAGTTTGCTTGTTATATAATTGTGCCTCAAAAAAAGTATGCTTTAACAATGATAATTGTAAAACTATCACAAATCAACTTATAATTTCTAATTAACCGATAATTTTAAAGAGGTGTTGATAGTTGACCGTAGACTACTATGTGGAAAAGATGGAGGGGGTGCGGCCAGCCAATAAACAATAAACTATTTATTTGTGCCAACGTTTCGACCTGGATTTCAGGTCTTCATCAGAGCTAAAAAAAGGGATAACAACCATTCTAGCCCTGGGATCAGCCGTGATGAATATCTGAAATTCAGGTCGAAACTTCGGCACGAATGAAGTTTCTTGTTTATTTGCTAACTGCACCCCTCCACCATTTTCTCTAAATGATAATTCTAAATTTTTTCAATAATGAAGCGTAACTTTAGTTCAGGCCCAGGTGGACATATAAAAAAACTTATTCAAAATTGTCACTTGTACCCCTTGGTTTCTAACATACTCATATATAAAAAATAATCTCTTTGTTTATTGTGGAAAATAGCTATTTATAATGCTAATACAATAATAGTAAATGTGCTTCAGAGTCTTGAGATAAAAAGAAAAGAAAAAAAAATTAATACATAATGAAGAACATTAAAAAAAATTATCTTTTACAATAAATTGACTTTTAAATCTTTTAATATAAAACAAAATGAACTTGTCATGTTAATAATCTGGAGAAAAATAATTAAAAAGATAAATTTCTTCAGTATTTATACACTAGTTTTTATAAAATGGTTGTAAACAAGAAACATCTATTTTTATTAAATTATGGAATAAGCGGGATTTGAAGGTGGAAAGGGTATTGGAGCGATGGTGGAAGTAGGAATGGAATTTCATAGGGAATCAAAAAATGTTTTTAATACTCACATTTCGCAACAATTTTTCTGTACTATCATTTAGAACTAATCTGGATAAAACTCTGTCAAAGCTCTTTGCCTGAAAAGAAGATATGCAGGTGGTTACTATTAATGCTGATGAATGAAATGAAAATAGAAAAAAAATCTTTAATTGTATCCTATGAAAATTCTAAAGTAAACATTTGATTTAATATTATTATTACGTGTGGACCACAGAAAACTTAATAGTCTGCGGAGGAGGAATGGTGTGTTAGTGAAGAAGAAGGAGACAACTTAAAAAAAGCAACACATAGTACAGTGACAGAGGTTTACTTCCAAACATGAAAAATAGCCTTCAATATGAGTTTCGAGATAGTTCTAAAACATTTCAATGGTGAATACCAAACTTCTAGAAAGTGTTCCCGTCATAAATTGTTGGGAATATCGCTTTGTAGAAAAGTTAAGATAATTGAAAAAGTAGTACTTAATTAAGCAGGCTTAATAAAGCATGACAATGGTGCCTAACTTTAAATCACAAAACCGAATCCTTGAGTGATACCTTGAAACGCTACTGTACTAATAGAGGTAGATAAAAATGAAGTAATTGGTACAACAATTCATGTAGGGTAAGTGCACCTGCCAATAGCGTGTACATTATTCACCTGTTAACAATTGATACATGTCAATATCTGAATATCGCGATTCCTGCAGCCTATAAAATAATTTATAATTTTAATGGCCATAAAACTTCCGTAATAGGAATTGGTGAAGAAAGAACCAGGTTCTTCCATGTGTGATAGATATTTCAGGTTTTAAAAACGCCTTTAAAGGATTACATTATATAACTATAACAATCACCAAACTTATTACAGAATTACCTTTTGAACTGTTTCTTGGCAGTAGTGAGTAAATATCCACATTGAAAAAGAAATTAAAAATATCCAAATTATGGAAATGGTCAAATAGAACGGTGGGAAGTAGCCTGTATAAGTTATGAAATCGTAAATAGTATCTGTTACATGCATGAAGGTGAGTATAGTGAAGACAAAAAGTTGTGGAGAGTAACATTTGTTGACAATTTCACAACAAGAGCCTAGAATTTCGTGATATTGGGTCCACTCCATGGCCGTGGAGGTGCTCAGAGTGTCCTGCAAGTGAGAATAATAGCTGTTGATGGTGTCCAAAATGCTAATGAACTGTATCATGATGAGGAGTGCACTGGTCATCGACAAGTAAACCGGAATAATCAGGCTACTAGGGTAAGTAGACGTAGTGCAATCAAAAATAAAGAGTAGGAGATCGCATGAGATAAAACAAAAAAGCTGTTTGCGGTAAGACAAAGGGCTGTAGTGGGTAACATCTTCCACTATCATTAATCTTCTGAATATCTTATTGAACTTTTTCAAGTTTATCCATTGCCAAAATACTGAAATGATACAAATAACTTGCGGAAGAAAATAAGGAATGATCGAATTGAACATGAAGGGTTTATAAAACAATGGTAAATTCTTCAGATCAACAAGGAAATAATATGTGATGGTAAAACTGACTAGAATCAAATAAACGATGCTATATATAAGAAATTTATAAGAAATGAACAGATTATTTCCCTTTAAAACAAAAGGAAAGACTCCACAGAAACTTGAAACACGAAACATATTTTGTAACATTTCTTCAAGAGTGTGGTGAGGTCGATCTGCCATGTTCGGCATTGTCCAGGTTTGTAGCGATGGGTTCGTTCTTCAATAAAACCAATCAATCTCTCAAAAATTGTTATTTTAACGTCGAAAAGTGCTTTTCTATTGAGAGCATGTTTATTATCATTCTTCAACATCAACATAATGTTATGATTGAAGTTACAGTAACACTTGCCTATCTCTTCATAATCTAATAAAGAAGAAGCCTTCGACGAAACCATAGCATATGGTTTGTGTATTTTATTTTGTATATCCTACTCAAAAAATAATTAATAAATAAATTGAACCATAAACAAATTTGGTGCGATGCTCTCATCACACAATTTTCAATTATCACTCAGTAAGGGGAAAATTACAAACACTACAATTTCATTTTTCTGTTGTCATAAAAATTCGTATTTTAGGGCTTCTCGAGGTGTGAATAAAGAATATCCACTTTGTCCGTGCCAAGATTTGGACATTACAAAAAGAATAAAAAGCCTAGTACATATCATAGTTGTTAAAAGAAGCGGATGTCTTTGGTTTTTCAATTCCTAGCCTCCTGTCTCTATTTCTGTCCGTTTTATCTTTCAGTAAATTATAAAATTCTCTAGTTATTTTGTTACTTCTAGCAATGGAAAACGGTAAATTATTACAATATTTAAGATACTTTAGAGGAAAATTTTTGAAAAGTAATCTTAACTGATATAAAAGATTACTTGATTGTACATTAATATTCCGTGTTAGTCAAAATCGTCAGAGCAGTTTCTGAGAAAATTGAAAAAAAAAAAATGTATAAAAACGGCGAAGTGGCAATAATTTCCTAAGAATCGCAGTGATGCTCTTTGGTTCGTAAGAAATGGCCAATTGCATCGGGAATTACAAATGGAGTCAATTGAGGTGTGTACATTGACAGTGAGGGGACTTGTTCCTGCCTTACTCCAGGTACCCTGATTGTATGTTTAAACATAATTCCAAATTAGTGTGGAACAATTGGGATTGTACTATGAGACCTATTTTTCTGTTTATGGGTTAACAGGCCTGTATTATATTTCATTTTATCAAATATTGTTCCCTGAAGAGATAAACTATCGGTTAGTGTGTTAGTTAAGTGGAGAATTAATTATTTCATAATGCGATATAAGGACAAATCTTTGGGGTCTCAGATATTGAGATCTGGTGACGCCTTCGCCGTCGTAGTCACGTCTACGTCTTACCCTCGTCCAGGTAGGCCAGTAGGCGAAATGGAGGATACCATGTGAATTCGCCTGGTGTCTGGAAAACGTTACTTCTCCCTCAGAGGGGCTAGTCATCGGCCGTGGCGTGGCAATAGGGGCAAGCCAGGTCCTGGCTTCCATGCGGCGAGATATAATTTAAAGTGGTTTCCAAGCTGTGGCGTCTTCGTGGTCTTCCGGTGTAGGCGGCAAAGTGGGCTTTAAAAAAATGAGACCTTTGGTTCCGACTTTATAAAAATTAAAAAAAAAACACCGGAAAATTCGGATTATATAAATCCGACACAAGGATTACATCAAACTTTCCCCTCTCATTAAGAATTATCCTTTTTATTTATTTATTTTATCTTAATTTTTTTTATTTATAACATTGTATATAGTTTTAAGGGTGTATTTTTTATGAGATTATACTACCCCCATAATCAATTGTTAAAATAAAAAATGTAACTTAAATTAACCATGTAAGGTGAAAAAGGTGCCGTGCTACCCAAAGGATACACCTGCCTTAAATATGAGCTAGACAAAACACGAATTATCGTTCAAAACTCGGCTTTGAAATTTTGTAAGATCTCAATACTTCTAATCACATACTCTATATGGCTAAGCGATAGCAAAATATTTTTAAAACCATAATTGAGTGACAATCATCCTTATAGTTTATCTAGATATTGTAGCATCAAATCGAAGTTTCAACATGTGACTGGTTGCAGTTCCTTTGAGCTGAGAATTAATTTATGAAGAGAGGGTTAAGCTCTGTGTCAGCCCACACAAAATTTTTGTTTTTTTATTAACAGCTTTTAGTCCTAAATGAAACGGACAGGTTTAAGGAATGAGCTTTCATTTGACTTTAGTTGAGTCAATATGCAAGAACGCCATGAAAAATAAAATTATACACGCAATAGGTAACAAGATGACTTAATTAAGAGTAACTACCGCATGATGATAAAGAGAGAACACATTGTATCTGGAATTATGACTATGGCACGAAAAATTGAATTGATAAATAACAAAATACAAGGAAACCGTGAGATACAAAGGGCTAATAAAGGAGAAGAAATTTTTTTGTATGGACATAAAGGTAGTTTATGTGTTATTTGTTTTTAAAAAAATGTATTTAATAATGCACAATAATATCATTTATCAACATAATGACATGAAAAAGATGTCGAAAAAGATTATTCATGTAATTTGTTATCGATAACACTTTATTTATCTTGCCTCATCCGATGACCTAAATACCATTACAGGTCAGTTAAACTCGTCTTCCGGCGTAAACTGAACCATTATCACGATATAAGTGGTGGCCGTTGATATCATCTGCAACAAAATCATTGTTGAAACATTGTATATTATGACTTATTTCATATGATATCGTTGCTTAAGCTCTGATAGCTTTAAGTCCAAAAAAAATAACAATATGATTTTTATATTAAAAAAAAAAAAAGAAAGAAAAGCCTCATACTAAAAATATTTCGTCTCAGCCATGTTTTGTAGAATACCTT
>NW_027106497.1:1229773-1242914 GCF_000696795.3 Halyomorpha halys
TCTTTCAATATATATAAAATAGTACTTTGCTATTTTTTAATTTAATGCAATACAAATTTTTCTGGGGCCTACGAGATATCACAGCTGAAACAATGATATTTCAGGTATTGTACTGACGATATGAGTAATATATCATAAATTACTCACTGTGCTAAGCAAAGAATAATCGAAGTTGAAAAATCCCATTGCAGAAAACTTGACTTCACGCTTCGTTTTGAAGTGATAGAGTAATTTCTTCTGTAAAAAGAATTAAACAAGTGATTCGTTAATTATTATTCATAAACTATTTTCGATTATCTTATAATATTGTTCTATAGAGTATCATTGTAATATTATTTATCTTGGATACTATACCGTACAAGATAGAGTGGGTAACTAAGCACGCACTACATTTTACAAAGTTTAACTTTAAACTGCCATAACATTTGTCTTCTACATTCCATCGAAGTAAGGCTGATTGGTCAGTTCGTTTTGTTCTGTAACTCTTAAAGTCGGTTCCCGGAATTCGAGTGTTGATTGGGAGTTCCTATTTCTTTCAACATAGTATAGGGTCTTTTTTTAAGCCCGATAGAACTTGAAATTGTAAAAAATAACACAAAAAATTAAATTGTAATCAAAATTTTTTTTTTATTCGAAAGATCAATACGTGACATTAACATTTGAAAATGATTTCGAGCATATGGGCACCGCGGCTGTTCTTGACGAAGCGCATTCTGTAAAATTGTGTTCAGCGATGAGGCGCATTTTTGGCTTAACCGGTTTGTTAATAAGCAAAATTGCCGCATATGGTCGTGCGATTTGACACCTCTCGATTATTTCCTGTGGGGCTACGTGAAGTCACTGGTTTATGCTGATAAACCAGCAACAATTGACGCCTTGGAGGCCAGCATTGTTCGTGTTATTCGTGACATACGGCCAGCAGTGCTCGAAAAAGTGGCCCAAAATTGGACGTCCAGAATGCGCTTCGTCAAGAACAGCCGCGGTGCCCATATGCCCGAAATCATTTTCAAATGTTAATGTCACGTATTGATCTTTCGAATAAAAAAAAAATTTTGATTACAATTTAATTTTTTGTATTATTTTTTACAATTTCAAGTTCTATCGGGCTTAAAAAAACACCCATATTAATTACTCAATTGTTTTTGTTTGTTATTTTAATTTAAATTTATTATTTTAAATTAATTGGTTTTCCTTTTTATCTATATAGTTCTAATTTATTCTTTTTATTTATCTTAACTTTTTTATTTATTTTTATTGTCGCATATAGCGCTTAGATACAAATCCGGACAATAAAAACTTTAACAATTTCAGCCCTTTTAGCGTATGTCACGTCATAAAAAATTACTGTCCACAAATAAATATAAAAATTTTAAAAAACGGTACTATATTAATAACGGAGTAATGAAAAAGATTTTGTCAATTTGAGTAATATCAAAACATTCCCATATTGTTTGAACTATATAAAACATTGAATTTTTCACGTGGGATTGCTTATTTCCCGGAATTGCTGAATTGTACAGAGCATGAATGAGTTTCAGAACTTAAAAATCAGAGTATTGTAAGTGTTAAAAGGATTTATAAAAAAATTAATCATATAAAGAAAGCTACTACAGCTTTACTGATTTTGACTTTCGAGAAGTGTGACCAGAAAAAGTAATATTAGATTTTCTGTACATTTGAATCAGACCTTATGAGCCCAAACCTCTTCTTTGTTATTCATGTTATAAGTACAGACACACAAGTAAACATTGCCAAATAAATAACTGTGGTAAATTTGGAGAAAATACATACAGTACTGAAACATGTAATAATCCGCTCAAATGCTTAAAACTGCAACGATGATCATTCAGCATTCAATACTAAATGCTCAGTATATGAAAGGGAAAAGAAAATCGAAAAAAATCAGAACACTGGATAAAGTGTCATATTGTCAAGCGAGAGACTCTGCTAGAATAGTTAGCTAAGTTGGCCAATACCGTCGAAATTTAATGTAAAAAAATAACTACCATAGAATCCAATTTGGTAAAACAGTAACACAGATGATAACATTAACTGATGAGACGAATTACTAGTAACTTTACCAAACAATAGTGAACAACTTTGAAATAAAATTGCCAACCTCAAAAAGTAACTAATAAAAACATGTTATATTCAGAAAAAAAAATAACAAGCAGAGGAAAAACTGCCTGCTTAAATTTGTATTGAAAACAGTTATTGTAACAATTTTTTTTATTTTAATGGTGTAAAATTCAGTTTATGTAGTCCTAGAATGGGATTATCTTATGATAAATGCAGTAATTTATGGCATTTCATAACAGAGAAAACGTGGATTGGACCACTCTCAGCCTCTGTTTTTAGGAATTTAAATACGTTCATAATATCGTTTTTGTTTTGAGAGTGGATAGTTTTCCCTCTACCTAGTTTACTTGACATGGTGGATATACGCATGCGCTGTACAGTTCCGGACAGTCAGAAGTGGTAGTTGAGGCAGACCTAGTGGACAGAAGAGTGGTGGGAGGGGGAGGAGATTGGCGGAGGGGGGGAGGAAGGTTGGCGGGGTAACCTTTACCCAACCTCCCTTCCCTTTACCTAAAGGCAAACTCATCTTAGATGCACTATACTGAACATTAGCAAGCTTTCGTGGTACATTTTTGAATAAATTACTAACATTTGATTGTGATGATTATTTAATTGGTATGATTTATTTATTGGTTAATATTATAATATGTTACAATAATAGGCAATAAGTAATAGTGATATAGAGTTGCACAGACCTTCAAATAGGTCAGGCTATATTTCAATAAAAATAAGATTAAAACAGATCTCATATGTTTGTATAAATAGATAAAATGAAATAACATACTAAAATAAATTAACATATGTGAAAAATATGTAATTAGAATTAAAACTCTAAAACCGTTCTAACTAGTTCATTTTTTAAATTTAAGACCATTGTGCACTTCCTTTGAAAAAGTACTTATTTCACACAGCCGCAAAAGAATTATACCTTTTACAATCTTAAAGTGTCGAAATAGGATTCTGAAACAAGAGTTTGTATGTGGTAACGGAAAGGTAGTTTAAACTTTATGGTTTATAGAAAAATTGCATGATAAATAGTTTATCAACATTTTGGAATGAATGAAAAATCCATGGAGGTGTTTATGGTTAATTAGGAGACAAAAGTATCTCCAGTTTACCTTTGATAAAGCTTTTTTTCTTAATACTCACGTTTCGCAACAAACGATTTGTACTTTCATTTAACATTAATCTGGACAACGCTTTATGGAAACTTTTGGCCTGAAAGAAGAAAAAATTAATTAAAAATGTTATTGTTAAGATGTTAAAAAAAATAAATCGTAACGTTAACACTAAAGTAAAGCATTTGTTAAGTCCATTAAATGTATAATTAATAGTCCATTCTAAATCAGTAAGTATATGATGTAAATTTGATGAAAATCTTGATTGGAGCATAAAATTTCACTGGCCTCGTACTAGTGATATGCTAAAAGAAAACAGTTTTGGGATCCATAAACTGAAAGATTACATCAAATAGAATGTTTTTAGTTAATTTTATTTTTTTAGACATTTATTATATTTCGAATATCTTTTTGAATAACAAAGATTAAGGGGTTTTGTAAGTATCAAAAATGTCAGAAGGACTGGAGGTATGAGATGAAGTAATGAATATACGAAGCAAAAGATAGAAGAAAGAGACCGAAGAGGACTGAGGGGAGAGCATTAAGGAGTGGTTCGACATGAGAGCAGGAAGAAGGATAAGGGGTGAAATTCCCCGGGATCCGGACTTTTGTGGCTCCAGATTAATAAATCTATTTAATCAAAATATTCTGGTATTATAAATTGGTAGAATAGCCTAATTTGAGGCCACTATAACCGAGAGTGGCTTCACATTAACAACCTCGTAGCTACAGGTCGATTCCGGACCAAGCGGGTTAACTTTTATTTAATGGCAGCCCCACGTAATGTAAACTTGACCTTCCCACTCTTGTTAAAATAGGTTGGTAATCTATAGGATAACCCCTTCGCATGTCAGAAAGGTGGTAAAAAAAAAGTATAGGCTAATTAATTAATATTAATCTTATTTATATCTGAGAGAAAATAAATGTCTAAAATTCTTGTGTTATAGAAAGATTGATGTTTTCTTTTATCGAATGTTGTTAAGATTTTATTAATGAAAGGTCTAACGCTTTGAAATAAAGTTTAGAGTACCCTTGTGGAATTCTATAGAGGTCAAAAATGAGAGTAGTAAATTAAATAGCCATCTGCCAACCTCAAAATATTCCAGATAATTTATTGTCAACTACAAAGAAGGGTATTCTCTAAAATTCTAACAACACAGAAATTTAATTTATTAATTTGAAAACAACTCACCTTTTGCCCTGTTTCGTGACAATGAAAAACCACTACCCATACTGTGAGAGAAGAAATAAGTAACCATATAAGAGACATGTTGTAGTCATTTCCGCTGAAATAGTTGGCACGAGTGATAAGAAGATAAATCGTACTTGTTACATAGGTGAAGTTAGATATAGTCATGATGAGCAACTGCGGGGAGTAACACCTGTTCACCATCTGACAACAAGCCCCCAAAACCCCGTGGCACCGGGCCCACTCGGTGGCGTTGGAGTTGCACAAGGTGTCCTCCAAGGAGGAATAAAAGTTGCCGATAGTGGCCAAGATGCTTGTGAACTGTATTATCACGAGGTAAACATTCGTCATCATTAAGTAAAACGAAATAATGATGATTACAGGATAATTGGAGCTGATGAATTCGTAAATAAAGATCGGTGTAACGATAGTGAACAAAACGAAATGGTGTTTTCTGTATGCCAACAGATCGTTCTTTCTCATTTCATCTTTTACTTCTTTCAGCCTCCGAAATATCGAACTAAACTTCTTCAAGTTTATCCTAAGCCAAAACATAGAAATAATAGGAACAAGTTGTGGAAGAATATAGGGAATGAAAAAACTAAATATTGTAGCATAACTTTTAAGAAAAATTTTCACAGTGTCAAATTGGAGAGTTAAAAAATATATCATTGAAGAAGTAGAAAAAATCGTATATAAAATGCTACAAGGAAGAAACAGAGGAGAAATGACAATATCATTGTTGGTAAAAACGAAAGGAAACGCTCCGTATAATGTTGAGATTCGAAACATATTTTGGAATATTGTTTTGAGAGTCCTAGAAGAACAAATTGAAGCACCCTGCATAGTCCTGGTTCTTATTGACGAGTGCTGCTTCAATGCTATTACTAATAGCTATTACCAACGGTTATTTTAACGTCAAAGATTATTGTGATATAGAAATACTGTTTTCTTTCTTCGACCAATATTCTCTTATTAATGTTTCAACTTATTGATACGCTTTGCGATAATTCAATACTTGTTAAGAAGTATTTTTACCACTACTAGCTCTTTGCTCCATCTCAACTTGTAACACTATTGGATACCACAGAGCTTAGAGGAACAGAAATTAAAATTTAAGACTACAAAATACCGCCCCGGCTGAGTATTAATAAATGCATCATTTCCAAGATCTCGAGCAGAGTTGAAGAGGCTCCATTGGTCCGATCGTTCCCGACGTCCTGTTTTACAATGCCATTGTTATACTATAAATGTATCGGGATTTCTTTAGTTCAAATCTACTTCTACCAATCATCGCAGATGAATAAATTTTGACACAAAGATATTTGAAAATGCCAAAGGTAAAAAGGCTGAAACATTACTAAAATGTCCAAACTATAACATTAAAACTGTAACAAATATACTTAATAAAAATTGTATTCCTATAGAGTGTTATATTTTTAAAATGTGGGTTTTATATGGTTCTTTTTTTAAAACCTCCGGTTCTAATTTGTTAAAAATGTTTGTACCTGTAAAAGTACCTTTCAAGTAATAATAACAAAATACAAAGAGAACCTGCCTAAATTCTACATTATTTTCTAATAATATGGGTAAATGTTCAATAGGCTGTGTCAAAGCTAACTATTGTCCGAATTCAATGTTTTTTCGTAGTGGTTTTGCAGGGACTTAATCACCACATAAATTATCCAATATATAAATGAAAAAATCGATTAGTACATAAAACCGTGAAAAATCGTATAATTTTTAGCCTCTGCCAAAAACGTTAAAACTTAAGAAATTTTTATTTTTAAATTCGCTGTATTATCGATTTAGATGATTTTTTTGTTTTATATAATTTATTTATCCATCCTGTTGACATACATATAATGTGTAAATTATGAATAGTCCTTATATATTAATCTCACTGTTCTTCGATATGAGAACTATATCGAAACTTGAAATGACTGACCTATGAAAGTGCGGTAAAAGATTTTTTTGGAGTTAAATAAATTACATTTATTTATATATTTTATAATTAATTTTATTTATCATTAATAAATTACATTTATATCCGTTTTTAGCACCTCAACAAATGATAAATACGAATTTTTGGAAAAATCGGAAGATATAATGTTTTGGCCAAAAATAGAAATTACTTCATCAAGACACTTGGCAATGGATTAGGGCTATATAGTCTGCACCAAAGGGCACACACTAGATCTAATTAACAAAATTTAAAGAGAACCTGCCTAAAATGTTGGCCAAAAAATTTCGCCTTACAGTATATTGAAAAATTAAAAAAAAAAGAGAATTACTTCATCACGACTCTTGGCAATGGTTTAGAGCTCCACAGTCTGGACCAAAGGGCACGCATCAGATCTAATTAAACATTTTAGGATCAGAGGTATAAAATAAAACGTTTGGAAAAACTTTCTTTATTTTTTATATTAATATTTCGCTCTTCTATTTACTAAATGTAAATAGTGATACTATATTAGACAGGGCAAACACTCAATTTTTTCTAACAGTTATATTAACGTAGGAATGAGATAAAAAATAAAACAATTAAGAGCGATTATATGAACAATGGGCACCGGGAGAAAAAAAATTATAATTAATTAAAAAAATATCTAACTTTTAATTATTTTGAAAAATGCTATTTAAGGGTTACAGATGACACTATAAGGAATATCATTTGCTTTTTCATATAACATTTTTGCTGACTGAAAGGGCATAATCTGTGGATCTAGACTTCGTCATTGTCCTTGAACCCAAATATACGTCAAAAAGATATTTTATGGAGATATGGAGCGGAGTGTACATTAATTAATTACACATTAAGAAGAAGTCTTAATTAGTAAAGTGTATTATTATGAACGAATCACTGGTGAACAAATGTTTTAAACAATGATTTATACGTCTCGAAAAAATAACAAAGCCGAAGTAAAAAAATTCTTTTCAAAGTTTTTTTTTATTTCTCTATCTGAATAAAGATAAAATTAAACCTGAAATTACCGTTAATCTAACATCGCAGGTAATCGGGATTTCTAAATCGTCAATCAAATACATTTTTGGCGAAGGATAGGAAACTGGAACTGCAGAAACTAGAAAAAACTTAGTAAGGTTTAAGACGCAAATAGCACTTTGTTTCGGGAAAATGCAAGCCTCAAGAATCCAAAATCTATATGAAAACCATTATGAAAAATACGAAATTACAGACTGTAATCGGGATTGTATAAGCTTAATGAGATCGGATTTGAATGGAAAAATCCCAAACCAGTCAATTGCTTCTCATTAAATATCCTAGAATAGGTTTGAATAGAATTATTGATGAAGAATTAAGATTTTTCGACCTATTTAGATGAAACGTACTTTCATTCAACTAATTGATGGCAAGCAACATAAGCACTTTCCAAAGGAAATGGACTAATTATTCCTGATGCCCTTTTTAATTTTTAAACTTTACATGAATCATAAAACCTTTAATGGTAGAAAAACATCTTGTGAGCAGATAACGATCTATGATTAAAAGTCTTTGTTTAATTTATTAACGATTTTTGGATTCTAATTATCTTGAAACAGTAAAACTCAGAGTTCAGGGGTTTTAATGTTTTTTTTTAATTGGTTGATTTCAAAGATTCATTATTTACAATAATAAAATAAAAAATATTTGATAAATCGTATTTAAAAGTTTTCAAGGAAACAAAAGACGCAAAAACCGCGGACCCCACATTGAGAACCACTGCTCTACCACATCTATCATGCAGTCAGTCTTGGAGTAGACGTTTGGGGATTGATTCCCTCGATATACGCACTACATGACCCAGCCATCCTCATAAATTTGGAACCGTATCCGATTGATTGGTATATAATAAGCTTTAAATCCTTACAAACGGTATTGGCAGATTTTTTTTTTTTTTAAATTCCTTTATTGGAATTTACAACTGTATATTATATAATACATTCAGTAAATCTGATCTTAGTTAAAATGGAGTGTTTATCAGGCGTGTAGAGCAACTACCCCTTGGTAACACTCTGATGACATTTAACATTAGCAGGTCTCGTGGCTATCTTCTTTTCAGGCCCCTCGGAGAATTGTCAGGAATGGAAGAGTATGCAAGGTTACTAGGGGTTTGAGTGGTTAGGCAGTTTGAATGGAAGGAGTGATATCTGCTTCGGGCTAGATCGGTTACATAGGGAACATTAAGGTCTTTATGTATGATTTTATTTGTGACAAAGTAAGGACCATTGAGGATTTTACGAAGGATTTTGAATTGTAAGGATTGGATTCGAGAGGCAGATTATTAAAATTATATAAAATATTTTTTTTCTCGATTCCTAGGGATTATTTTCAAGAACTGTCGGGCGCGTATCCAGTATTTGTTAACCCCATATCACCAAAAAGAGTTTCCTTGAAATCTATGTTCCCAAGCCTGAAGTCTCACTCTGTTAGTAATGATAAGTAAGATTTTATAATAATTAATTGATAAAAATATAATAAAATGATAGCTTTAGAACTATGTTTTTATTTACGACAAAATTTATTTATAACAACACTTTTTATGAATTATTTAGTGTGAAAGGTTGGAAAATACAGTCAAAGTCAATGTTTATAACAACTTAGCCTCAATTGACTACATCGTTAAGCTGAATTGTCATAATATGATAAACACAAGTGATATGATATATTATAGGTTGAATATATGTATACATAGTAGATTGTAAAGATATAAATATAAGTAGATGGCCAGGGTTGCAGTCAAAAAAAGAAGAACAAATAGTTTAAAACTATTTGTTCTTCTTTTTTTGACCGCAACCCTGACCATCTACTTATATATATAATTATAGATTGTAATGTTTTTATTTTATTTATTAACTCCATTAAGATTTTTGTCTCTCTAAATATTTTTAGTCAACCTTCGTAGGACCTTCTCTTTTAAAAATTATAAAAAGGAACGCAAGCCCTGGAGTACCTCCAGCCGCAGATACAGAAAGAAGATGTACTTATTGGGCTGAGAATAGGTCACACGAAACACAATTCTTTTCCTTGCTCTTCACAACGCAAGCGCCAACGAAATGTCAATATTGTAATAACAATATGTCAGGCAGCCATATTTTTCAGGAATGTCCTTATTGAATATCACACCTTAATAGTTTTGGATTAAACACTGATTTATATCAACAACCCTGAAGAATGATAATAGAACAATTGAATTAGTAATTAAATTTTTAAAGTCTCATAATATCGATAGCTTACTTCACAGTGGTTCTAAATATATGGAAACTAACTTTACAAAACATTCAATTAAAGGTATTCTATTTTTGGAACATTAATTGAAAAGTTGTAATTTTCCTGAAATACAGAAGCCTTAATTGTATTTTTCGTAAAGCTAGTGGAAATCGTAAGACAGTATGAAAATTTCAATAAAGTAGAGAGGGAAAATCAAATTTAAAAAAATAATAATAAAAATAAGCTAAATTATATTAAATTATAGTAGAGCTGTAAATTATATTTAATCATATCAGTGTGTCACGAAACCAAAAAGTTTCAAAACTACAAAGATATTATAACTCTTTTAACGTTAGCGTTATTCTATTAGAGACACGACTGTCATCGCAAACAGTAAGTCGGTGTTCAAACATTACTAATTACGTAATCTCTAGAATATTTGATAAACATAAACATTGGAGGTTACTCTTCCTGATAGCGGAACAATGAACAATACCTATTATACTTTGATTTAACTCGTTAGCAATCTAATGTAACAATAAATGAAATAAATGAGCTGCTTATTGCAAAAGTGATGTAGGTAAAAACTTTAATTTTAAACTACTAAACACTTTATAGAACTTTAGTTAAAAAAGCTTGGTATAAACTTCATATATTCCCCTGTTGTGTTGAATATCCCAGAACTCTAGTTTTGACTTACGCCAACATTGTATTCAATGGATTGTATGGGTTACGGAATTGATTAGATTACCTTTTTGTTAGAAACAGAACAACATACTGTATTGACACTGTTAAATTGCATTCTAGTTGGTATAGCTCACCACCACGATATTCCTGTATACAAGTTGAAAAACTATAATTTTTCGGAATTTAGTTTATATTTAAGTTTGTTTACTTTCGTTGGGTTATATCAATGCAATAAAGTCTATCTTTTCAGGGTGTTGCTAGTATCCTGTTGTTCTACAGCGCACTTGACACTAGAATTTTTAATGGAATAGATTTTTTTTTTTTACAAATTCTGATAGTAAATTGGGTTTTAAGACGAATTTATGTCGAGCAATTTTTCGATCTGATCCGAGATTAGAAAATTGACCATACTTTCATAAGGTAAACCAAATCTGCTGATTTATCTAAAATCAAATCCTTATTCCGAAAATTGTAGAGATTAGAGGAATTAACATATTTAAAGGGAAAACCTATGTATGTAACTTCAGTGTTCTGAGTGCCCATGGGATGCACAAATAAAAATTTGTTGGGGAGGAGAGCAAAATATTATACCTCCCAACATATTTGATCCGATTTCCCAACAATATTAATTTTTTTTTCATACCCTCCTGTGAATTGTTTTATTAGAAAATAAAATAAAAATAGGAAAAATATATACAATTTTGTGCTCAACCCTTCTTCTACCCGGAGGTATTATAAGTTGTATGTAATGTACGTCCACTGAGTCCCATACACTAATTTGGACACCATTTATATATTAAGTGGAGAGGGTCCTTTGTCTAACCAGCCTCGGGGAGTACATCTACCAGGGGGACAGTTCCTTGCCACCTCCCTTGGTGGAGGGGCAATTTCCCTGAACAACGAGTTGGTACAGGCCTTTAGCCCATTAAAACATTTTATGTGCCCCCGGACTATGTATTCCGGCACAGAGGGAAGCTGAAGTTTATCGTGTATGTCAGCGTTCCTGGCCCTCTGTGGTGTTGTGCATTTTACTATTCTGGAAGCTCTGTAGTTTTTGAAGAGTGTTCATGTATAGATGTCACAGAAAGGATGTACCATGGAGGAGCATGGCTGATAACAGCCTTATAGATCTGCAGATCTGCAGCTTCAGCATTGAGGGTGAGCTGCAGTGATTTCAGCAGGTGGTACAACCTGTAGGACTTCTTGTGGGCCATCTTGAGCCTCTCATGTACATTGCTAAAGAGAGTGAGGTGTCTATTGAGTGTGACTTCCAGGTAGAGGATGGAGGTGAAGATCCAATATCAAAATCATATAAAATTATTAGAATGATTATTATGATTATAACATTTTTTTTTTTTTTTTCATACCCTCCTATAATGATGTTATTGAATATCTGGTACATACATATAGGAGGTATGCTATATGTATATCTGGGTGTTAATGATACCTTGGATTGCCTTTTGGCATTTTTTTTTTTTTTCTGACTTCGAGATACAGGTTGGAAATTATAACATATTTTCAATTATCCTAACAATATTATAAAATATTTTTTCACAATTATCGAGATGAAATATTTTTCTATAAATTATTTGTTGATTATCATATTGAACCTTTGATGGGATAAAACTCAAAATACTATAATTATTAAATAAAATTGTAACTTTTTGAAATAAATCATTTTTCATTCTAAAAAATTCCGTTAAGTATAAATCAAGTATTATAATATTTAAATTTTCCCAACTCAGTTGGATTTTTAAATTTTCACTTACCTGTTGTCAATGTTGACACTTGACAATAATTTTTTTTATACAACATTATATCAGTAAAATCCCACTTTTTCAACTTTATAGGTGTAAAATGTTTTGCCACAGTTTTCACTGTTTAAAGTAGGTTTTAAAATCTGAAATGACCCATGTTTTTGGGTCAATCATAATTAACCAACTAAGTTTTCAAATTACTGGAGGGAGGAAAGGACCCTCTTTCTCACTAATGTTTTAAGAACTGGGTGTATTTAGCAACAGTTAAATAAAAAAATAAGTCTGTTGTTTATTTTCTGTAATTATCCTGAAATCTGAACAATGTATCTTTTGTTAATGATATTTGAATCAAATATTATGTTGACAGAATAAATATTTCGATTGGGTGAGCAAATCTTTGCATTATAATCTGTAAAAGGTTTCCAATTCACAAAACTTGGATTTCATTCAACTAAACTAAGTGTTCTCATAATCTCTAGTCCTTACTATCGAGATTCCAATCTCTTTTTTCATGATGGAAATTTCATCAAGTTTTATGATATATATTGATTATGTTAATGTTTCAAGTAACATTTATAGTATTGTTATAGTATGTTTAGTATATTAGTAGTGTTTAGTATATATATGTAGTATGGTAGTTGTAGTATGTATATATTTATAGTATTGATATAGTATGTTTATAGTAAAGTTGTTCATATTGGACTACTTTCTATATTAAGCTTAGTTCAAACCCTCAGTTTGATAATAAATCGTTGTGAATTTACAGAGAATCAAAAATGATTTGTCCTTTTGATGATATTTAACATAGGTTTGAATAGAATTCATGGGGAAACTAAATTTGAGGAGTTTAAATTCAATAAAATATACTCACCAACTTTTATTTTATTTGAATAACGTCAATGATATTAATTTAAGCAATAATACTACATATTTTATAACATACAGACTCATAATTTCTAACACGCAAGATATATTTAAAAAAATAAATCTGGTGGGATCACACATCTTTCCTAACCACTTAGGTTTCTGAAACGAACCTAGAAATCCCTTATTGTATGTTACCCAATATTGCTCACATTTATAAAAATAAATAAAGATTTTA
>NW_027106497.1:1242964-1273656 GCF_000696795.3 Halyomorpha halys
TATATTTTTGGAAAATTTAATTATCATTAAAAAGAGCATATGTAATGTCCCTGATATACAGAATTCAAATTATTTGAGAAATTATTAAACCAAAAAGAAAAGGTTACAAAGGAAAAGAGAAAAATACTTTGAAAACATGGATACAAATTTCAATACACCATATCTTTGCTAACACTGGTCAGATTTAATTTTTGTTTTGTTTTGTACACCAGGTCAGAACAAACCAGTCCCCAAATATCAACTCACACCAATAACACAATAGATGATCAACCAGGAACATGTGTTAAAGAAAACACTTTAGGAGCTTCCAGGTAAAACTTTGTCATTACTGTCCATTCCAACAAAAAATCAGTAAGTATTTATTTCACAATCCTTGGATCTAATAGTAATGAAATTACAAAACATGTCTTAAGCAATGAAATAACATATACTCATACTTAATTATAGAGTTATAGAATATAAAATTATAGAAAGATTAATTCACATTTCTAAAATTAATTTCATTTCTACACAAGCTATTTCAAAATATTAAAGGAAACCAGTTATCCAATTCTCGGTTTCTCTCTAGGAGATTTGGGTTTTCAAAGTTTTAATAACCAATTCAATCAGAATCTCCAAAAACAAGATTCCAGAGGATTAAATTATCTTCTCTGGTAATGGTATAATTTACTAACAGCTTCTTCTAATCCATTCTCTGTCTGTTAGGATAAAATTAACTTCTATACAAATATTTATGGCCTGACTTCTCTTTTCTCTAGAAAAATAGAGGGCAAATTTCTACCTTTTTTTTCTTTTCTTTTTTTTCACTTTGAATCTTCTTAGATATCATGGAGGCCTGCTGTCCACAGTTTTATCAACGTTTTTTCAAAACATACAATACATTTTTTTTTTAGTGGGCCTATAAACCTTGGAGATCCTAAACCACCTATACCAGCTTCCTCTACCTCTGCCTACCTTGGGCAGTGACTTTCCAATTTATTAGGTGGTGTTCAGCAGTTTCCTTCTTGATCCTGTTCCCTCATCTATGTTTTGGACTTACTCTTGTGCAGGTTCTTATTACTAAGGCGTTCTTAGTAATAAGAAGATAGCCCCTCTGAAGAGAGGGCCTGCTGGATAATCTCTTGCCATATGTCCTGCCGATTGAACAATGCATTGTATTTATTAAAAACTAAAAGAAACTAGAAAAAGTTAAGGGTAGAGAAATAATGACTGGAAGGTTTAATTATTTGCAATGTGCCCGGGAGTAATAAGTAATGTTATAAGTAGTAGAGACCATTCCCTGATGATAAATCATTCGTTTTTGAAGATCATAGATCATCTACAACAGTTACCTAGTTTCTAGAATTTTGAGGGCATAACCTTTTTGTTCAAAACCATATTTTACAAAATTTGTTGTAATCTAGTTGTAGGATCACTCCATATTATTGGTTACATACTGGTAATAATGATATTTACGATGATATCCCATGATATTAACTGATATTAGAGATAAAACATAACATTGATATTTGTACATTCCAGCCCATGTATGAGAAGGTTAAAAGTGAAGCGATATGTATGAAAATTGTGCTATTTTTTTTTTTTTTTTTTGCTATCTTCCAGTGATTGAACCAAACTTACACTTTAGTATTGAAAAAAATGTGAAATTCTTAATAAATAATTAATAATTATTGATAATTTTACAATTTTGTCAATACTGAAGCCTTGATTTGTTTCTGTCACAAATAGATGAAAACATCTTATTAGGTACTACTCCTTTACATTTAACCTCATATAATAAATTTCAATACAAACAAAAATATATGTGAATTCTTTTTTGTAAATTATCATAATTTTAAATTAAACGCATGCATATGTCTAATGTAGAATTATGATAATTGAATTATATTTTAGATACATATTAAAATATATATATTAATATTATCTAAAATTGTTGATGAGGTTAAAAAAATTAGGCTCATGAGAAGGTTGAAAAATGTCAATTAGATGCAACTATAAAAATATTATTTATAATATAAGTAAGTGAACTATTAAGCACTTGTATACCTTAATATTATGTTTGCGGCTTTATTTTAAGACAAACAAATTAAGAGTACAAATACAAATCATCTAAACTGTGATTTCTTTGGTCAAGATACTAAGAGATTAAGCTAAGAAAATTTAGCTGCTTATTTGAGAAAGATAAATAACTTTTTCCAGCACCAGTCAAAGTTCAGTCATTACCGTAAAATCAATATAGGGCAATGTAATGATCTCAGCATGATTAAATTATTAGTGTTGCAATATTTTCAAAAAAAGTTATTTTAAATATTGAATCAATTTTTCAAATCGCCATTATTCTTTGAACCACACTGGAGATGATTTTTCCACAAGGAGTGTTCCGATTCAGGGTTCTTGGGCTGATTCTGAAACTAGGAAATCAATTCCATTTTTACCCACAAAATTCAAATATTAAATTTTAAGACTAACACAATAAGGGACAAGCCAATGAAACATTTTAATTAGTAATTAGGTTAAATAATCAAATGTTCAAGTATCATTATATATTTTTAAACCGTTCTTATAAAACACCAAGGGCATATCCACAGAAGGATGAGGATGAGACCATACATGGTCCTACACCTTGAGGGTGCTCTGTGCCATGAAGATTAAATAAATAAATCATACCTTAAAGCATACTTTATAGCTTCAGGGGACTCCTGGAAGTCTCCTTCCTTCATCAAGGGCACCCCATAATGTAGAATCGCCAAGGACTCCATGTCCTAATGTCTAAATCCATTACTGTATATTAAATTTTTTATCACATAATAGATCAAATTATCTCATAATTCATTTTAAGTTATGGTGTTAGTTAGGATCTGTTATGGAAAATTTCACCTGTTTGCATGACTATTAGATATTTGTTCTTGGACATTTCGTTTGATAGCCATAGAAAATATTTGTTTTTCAGTCAATGTCATATGTTTTTGCATTAGTTTTTCTTTTAAATCACAACATAATATTAACTTTCTTTAAACCAATTTTCTAACTTGTTAAGACCTACAATGCAACATTTTTTATTTTGTAACTGCTTGAGCTCAAAAAATAATTTCTTAAAACTTTATTGAAAAACATATAGTATATTTCACAATATTTTTAAGTAGTCTCAACCATTTATTATGCTTCAATTTGTGTCTATTGCTATAAAATTTAGCCTAATTTTTTCTTACCTGCCTACTGCCTCTTTTTATTTGTCATAATAAAGGAAATATATTCTCATTAATTTCAGGTGGAGGGATACTGGAACACTTGTTTTAAATCATGATTATTTTTTTTAAATAGTACAGTGAACTGTTCGCCTTCCACTGCTTCTTTTGTTTTCTTTTACTCCTTTCATTCATTTCATTATACATTTTTGCTTTTTTTTTTTTTATAAGTTATATTATTTATAAGTTATATTATTTATTTATTTTTACCATGTCTATATTAGTTTCTGCATAGTTCTTATTGATTTAATAAGAACATAATTAATAATTTTATTTTATTTTATTAATAATAATAATAATAAATAATTGTATTTAGCCTCAAGCAGTGGTCTATATAAGATAACAATCGGTAATAAAGCCTATTAAAGTAATTCGAAAGTTTAAATGTAGTAATTCATAAATTAATCATTGGAATGGACTCATTGTCTTTGTCATGATAAAAAAAGTTCTTTCTAACTGAGAATAATTAAACTTTACACAATGAATTAAAAGCAGTTTCTTGTATATTTTTTTTCAAAAAATCAAGGAAGTTAAAATACTTATTAGTCTAATTATTAGCAATCTTATGTTTAGAAGAATCAACAAAAATTGAAATGATTCAAATAAATTCTTTTTTAGACAACCCATAGCAAAGATTAAAATAAGCTCACTAACCCATATTCGAAATTCCAAAACCAGTTTCTAAATGGTAACTTGTTGAAAAAGCTTCAATTAGAGCAGTTGCCATTACTAACAGAGTTGCCTATTAATTCAAATGAATTTAAAATGCTCCTAATTTCATCCCGATTAATTTTTTTAGTGTTTCTTCGTTTAGCCATAACAATAATTTTCTTATAGGGACAGAACTTAAAAATAATTTTTTGGCCAGGATAAAAATTGGTTTGAAACTTGAATTTCAATAATCATTAAGTTATTGATAGAAACACTTTATATAACCCAGATGGTAAACTTATTTAAAATCACAAAGACCAAAGTCCGGGACAGGTCACAAATATGATAATTGAGGGTGTAATAGTTTTTTAACTGTTAAAACTCAGGGAAGAGTTTGATTGGAGTATGTGCTTCACAAAAGTTTTACTTCATTTTAAGGTATTATAAGCAGGTTTATATTGTCTAATTATGAACATCAAACAATAATAAAAATAACTTTGTTACTTTGTAGAACTGTATATGTGGGCCTTTGTAAATTATTGTAAGTTACAATAATTACAAAACACCTTAAAATTCAGTTAGAGCTTAGCGAAGCACATACTCCAATTAAACTCTTCCCATACCACTGGGGGTGCGTATTCCACACTTTGTGAAACACTGGTGTTGACTATACCAGGATATGAAGTTAGTTTGGAAACAAATGCTTGAGCATTTAAAGCTATCTTTAGAAGGAACACCCTGGGAACTTGAAAGATATGTTTACTCATCGAATTTATCATGAAAGAAACTAAAATTGAACTTTGTAAATTTTTATTATTGACTGACATGTGACATAATCCACCAAAATTTTTCCCATTGCATTGTTTTCTCGCGTGAATCTGCGAAGTTGCCTCAGGGATTGAATACTGTTATAGAAAATAAGTTTTATTATTTTGGTTTGTAAATAAAATGGTGGATGGCGACACTATGATACTGCTAAGAACAAACCCACAGTCATGCTACTTTGTTCTAGAACAGTTTGTCGTGGCATCTGTTTATGAAAACATACTCTCGTTGTCTTTATTTATAAAACCCTACCTACATTCCACAACAAATACACCTTGGATTGTTGAGCAATCCTCGCATCATTTCCAATTGATACATGAACTGCTGGATTATGATGTGATGATAGATATCCATTCACCATACAGTCATTTATGGATCATTCTAGAAAAGAATTATAAAAAGATTTAAAGATGTGAAATAATTTATTCCTATGGGGGAATGTTCAAGTACAAGCAAGTGATAGTCACACTTGGATTTAAGTTCTACTTGTACATAGTAGATCAGGTGCACCCATATTTGCATATTTTATAACTACCTTAAAGTTAATCCTAGAAACTTCTGTCAGAAAAATAATATATTACATAATTATATAATCTGATTAATGTTACAACCCTCAATAATAATTGTTTTAGCCTATCCCAGACTATGGCTTTTGTGATTTCAACTAAGTTTACCATCAGCGGCATCATTCATTTCACTTTCATTGTTGGTTTATATTCACTTCATTCTTTCACTTTATCAATTAATTTATTATATCTACATACTAACTTAGTATTTCTTACTCATTAGTTACTTATTATTGGGAGTGCGATGGCACTGTGGTAAGGCGCAATGCTATTAACTCCAAGGCCCTGGGTTTGAATCCGGCTGGGCAGAAAATGGTTTTCAGTTACACTGTAGCCATGAGTCAACCTTGTGGGTTCTGGAGCCCATCTGGCTCATAAATTGGGTACCCTTAATTAGATAAAAATTTGGTGGTTGAGCGTGATTCTGACCAAAATACCTTCTTGCACAACTGTACTTCCTTACAAAGTACTGCACTCTTAACCCTTCATGGGTTGTAGTGATACACATTTTAATTTAATTTAATTATTTATTATTACACATTTCTTGTTATGTTTAAATATTTTACTTCTATTCATTTTTTTACTTTATTTATACTTTTTACTATTTATTAACAAATACTTATTTTATAATTTTTACTACTATTTATTTATGTCTAAATTTGTGATCAAAATTAATGTAACCTAACATTTTTCTTACAAGGCCACATGCTCTCAAGATCATGGAGAATGTACATAAAATCAATAAACTGCTCTTTCACAGGGTTACCATGGGGGAGAAGGAAAGAAAAATAAAGTTTGATTCTAGGTTCAGTCATTACTGCTTTCTAATGTTGCTAAAGTGGAAGGTCCATGATACAACCCCACTTTACTTCTGAGACATCTCAAATAATGTAGATCTCCAAATTTTGTTTTTTTACTCTTTGTCATTCATAATGATTATTATCCCTTATAATTTTTTAATTATTAGAAATATTGCGTAGAATTAAAAAAACAATGAATTTCATATGTAATTAATTATGATTAGTCATTATGGCTTTTATTTAATACTATCTCATGGTAGTATTAAATTAAATAGTATTACCAAATCAAAAACATAATCTCACAAGGTTATTATTATATATGTAGATTAAATGACCTCTTAACTAAACAATTACCGAACTGTCTTAAAAGGTTTTAGTATAGTAGGCTTAGAATAGTATCTTGAATTATTCAACATGGATAATTGATCCAAAGAAATATTTTGGTATTGATAAATAAGGGCGTCGATGTGTTACGACTATCTAAACATTTTAGTATGATTCCGGTTCTTCATTTAGGTAGAAATAAAATAAGCGGTTATTGATCCAAGATACTAGTCATGCCTTTGACGTAGGATAACATTTTAAATCGCCACGGGTCGCTCTTGGACTACACTACTTTCGCTAAGAGTTATGGCAGCACAAGCCGCGGCGGTGAATCCTACCGGGTCAAACAAAGAAAAGCTGCAAATAATGTTTCGGATTTCAGCCTTCAGCGGGTTGTTTCCATTTATTTTTTCCGACAATGACTTAATCCGTTCTCCGCTATTTATTTTACACTGTATTCTTTCTCCAATGATTTTATTTCTCAATATAGTGCTTATGACCAATGTCATGGATATTTTTATGGGAAGGGCAGGGATCAAGTTCAACAAATTTGTATACCAAGGTCCACTTATTGCAACTGCATGTATCCCAGCTATTTCCATTTTTTGGTTATCGCTCAACCTGAAGAGGTTCAGTAAGGTGTTCAGGGCATTGAGAGCTGTCGAGAACGTGACCCAGAACCACCCTCCGACCTTTGTCCTCAAACCGATCGCTTCGCGCCTGGCTTCTTTACTACCACTTTGCATTATAGAACTTTTTTGGTCTGAAAATTATTACTACATCTACTTCTACTCACTCCAACTGTGGATATACATCGTCATATTACAATTCACAAGTATCCTAACTGCTATCAGAAGTCACTACTCCTTTTTGGAAAACACCTTAAGCAAGTCTACCGCCACGGAGTGGACCCAATGCCACGAAGTCTTGGGAGCTTGTTGCGAAATCGTCAACAGGTGTTACTCCCCCCAATCGCTAATTTATGTATTAACTACCTTCGGCTGTGCAACTACTTCTATGTACGGTATTTTAATCGTGAAGGGTTATTTCTCATTCTCAGTGCCGGTTATTATAGAAGCAATATGGATTATATCAGTAGTCACTGGATTATTGCACATTGTTTACAATTGTGACGAAACTGTTCAAAAGGTGAGTTATTGTGAGTAAGGTCTTGTCATAAACGAGATATTGTGAGTAAGGTCTTGTCATAAACGAGATATTGTGAGTAAGGTCTTGTCATAAATAAGATATTGTGAGTAAGGTCTTGTCATAAACGAGATCTTAATTTAACGTTTCTGTTACACTTTTATGTTAACAATATTACGAAACATAGTAACCAAGAAGGTTGACTTTGAAATTTATTATTATAAATTTTCATTTTCAGTGAATAATGAAGACCGTATTTATGACAAAATATTACAAATAAAAAAAAATATAAACATAATATAAGGCAGGCTCTGCATGTGCGTTTTTTACAAGCACATGTAATTAAACCATGTCAAAATACATAGTGAGGACTAGCTTTATTACTGCCTTCCAACAGTTCAACCTCCGCTCCTTTGGTTATAATCGAGAAATCAACCACTTCATATTTGAAAGATTACCAGACCACCCGGCTTAAATACTTATCTCAAAAGATCTATGTATACTCACTGTTGATAAATCCTTATTTTATAGTTATTTATTTTAATATTATTCTTTTTCTTCATATACAGATCTTGACTTGTCAAATTACAAAATAGGCAATCAGCAGATTACCAGTAATATTGTTTAAATGTAAACATACCTTATTTTCTTTATATTACTGTTCAATATCGATTATACATTTCACTTATAGAAATTGTTTCTATAAGTTGAAATATTATGCTAAGGTAGCGAATAACAGTCTTCCCTTATGAAGAGCTTCTGACGTTAGAATAACAGTATGTAAAAACGATTAGTTTCCATTGGAGACATTTCTCAAATACTAAGAACAAAAAAAATGCTGGGTGCGACAAAATGTTCTTCAAAGAACCTCAAAGATATGTTCCAGTGCATTTTTCGGACCCCAAGAATCTTGGGGTTGTTTCCTTTTGTTTTTACCGACAACGATCTCGTCCTTTCTCTTCATCATATTCCGAACAGTGTTGTGAATATGATTACAGTTAGCTGTGTAATGATATATATGGTATTTATTCAATTTAACAAGGTCAAATATATGTCGTATGCATTCGCCTTCGTTTATTTTAGCCCATTTATTATTTCTGTGATTATTCCTAATGTTTCTATTTTCTGGCTCTGGATAAACTTGAAGAAATTTGGAAAGATATTCCGAGCATTGAGAGTAGTCGAAGGTGTGACCCAGAAACAGGATCTATCAGCCAACAGGGTCTATCATCCAACAGGGTCTATCATCAAACAGGGTCTATCATCCAACTTCATCCAGCTCTTTACTGTGTTTTCCATTTTTTCCGCGTTGTTTATTATAGAAATGATTTTGCTTCCTAAATCTTTTATTGTACTTTTTTATATATATGCGACTATGGCCAACGTTTACCTCGTGATGATTCAGTTCACTAGTATCTTGGCTATCATCAGGGGCTACTACCTCTTTTTGGATAAGACCCTCTGCAAAGCCACGGCCATCGAGTGGACCCAATGCCACGAAGTGTTAGGAGCTTGTTGTGAGATCGTGAACCGGTGTTACTCCCCACAGCTTTTCATCTTCACCTTGTCTACCTTCACCTTTATAACAAGTACGATTTACGTCCTCATCTCCTATTATAGCTTTTTTGAGCCTTGTGATAGAATCATATCCGTGCTGTGGATATGTTTACTGTCTCTATCGTTATGGGGCTTTATTCATTATTGTCACGATACAGTTCAAAAGGTAAGTAATATAACATTAAATGAAGGCATAAATATAATCATAGCTCCTTAAACATCTACAAACAAAAATATGATTTATTTATTTTATTTTCACTATTTTTTTTTTTTTAAGCGTGCGTCTCACTGGTGATAAAAAAGTATAGAAATATTCTACTTTTGATCAACACAATCGCAGAAGGGTTTCATTAAATTTTCGGAATGAGCAAAACCATCGTCACTTACGAGCACGAATGACTGCTGAATATATTATCTCATCCGTTTCCAGTCCTATGAGTCACCTTAATAAACTAGATTGTACCACGTTGTTGGCTAACCAACTTCTATCGTTTATGGGCTACTTAAGACTTAAACAATCATCTTTTACTTTCATTTCTCCAACCAAACATATACTTCCAGTTCCTTCTTGAAGGTTAATAAAAGCAATTTTTATAGGTAAAAATATAGCTCAAAACAATCCATAATGGAAGTTTTTGCCACCTTCCCAGGTTTAATTGGTTTTTAGAGATTTTTCAATACAAAATGAGGTGATATTTATATCTAATCTGTTGAATTTGGTTTTAGGCTTTTGTATTATTTTTTATCAGTTGTCCTAAGGAAGAGAATAGCTAAGATTCAATCGTAGGTCTTGCTTTAATAGATATGGATACTTGAATAGAACCCTTTACATAACAAAGATCAAGATTTCGATAATGTTATTTAACTTCATGTATTTGGAGCTATTAGATGAGGAACATAAGGGATATATTTATTCATAGTAACAGTGCAAAGACGAATCCTTGAATATAAAATCATCTAGAAGAATAAAATGACAACAAAGGAGTTTAGGAAATTAAATATGTTAATAGGAAAATAGTCGTGAGATATGTCCCTCGAATAAGTAATAAATCTTTATATTATAGTGCATTTTTTCGTCCTTAATTCGAAATCTCATGCAAGGAAATTTAATTAATTAATGAATTCCATATTTAAACATTTTATAGACATAAATATAATCACACAAGAAAGTGATGTTTTAATTTATTATTTATAATAATAAACAATCTTCCTAGTTTCAAATGTTGGGTGTTTGCGTTAGAATTAAACATCGAAATCCTCCAACATCGTCCGAGGCCGATTTTATTTTAAAATTTAATTTATTTAAATTTATTATTTAAATATATTAATTTAAATTTTAATTTTAACCTTGACAGTGGGATATAATTGACAAATCAGAACAAGGTGGTCCTCGCAATTCGACAGTAACATCCGCCACATAAGAACAAAATGATGGCCTATCAAAAAGTTTTAGAAGCTTATTTGAAGAGAAAAACATTTCCAAATATTTTGGAAATAAAATATCAAAGTGCAATAATGTGAAGGATGTTTATAAAACATGTTAACGTTTTATAAAACAAAAATTCTCAATATGAATTTATTTATTTCGAATATGTATTTCAATATTATTAGATTGTCCTATAGCATTAGTCATAATTTAGTGATTTTTAATTTTCAGGCAAAGAATTTCGACAAGTCGTTGTACAGATTAGTGCTAAATGACAGTAGCAAACTACTGTTGAGAAATGTGAGTATAAAAAAAAGTATATAAAACTGCAAATATAAATCAGGTTTACAAAAATATAGTTTGTTCTAGTTTCCAGAAGTAGTAATCATACATACATCAGTTAACTTTTCATAAAACATTCCGCAAAAGCTTTCAATAATTAAAAATCAGTAATCAATTACTACAGTCGATTATTGACAGAAGTTAATAAATATTTAGATAAAAAATTTAGATCCATGATACACTTCATGTATTCTGAAGAATATATCTTCCACTGAAAACAAGCTCAACATGAGTATTATTATAAGATTACAAATATTATTATAATTTGCATGAGCTTTTATCTTCTAAATCTTAATTTTTCAATTTTAGGTTTAAACTTTGTCAAATCATCTGGCACATTAGACGAAAATAAGAAATGCGGATCAACAGAAACATTCATACCAAATTTACAGATCAAAGTAAATTAGTTAATAAAATGATGGCAGAATAAATAAATATCAATAGAGAAAGAAATAATGTATTTAATACATTAATATGTATACATAAAGTTTTTTATATATTTAAAGCTAAAGTACAATGAAACAGACATCTTAAATGTAACCTTACAAATAGGCAGATTTATTTCTTCTTAAAACAGAGCATTCCTTCATTGTCATTACCACAGGCTCAAATATTTAGCTATATATTCTCGATAAATCAATCGATTTAAAAGGTAATCATAGGTTTGAAAATGTAAAATATAACGAATATTAAAAAATTATGTATAAATTGTATGAATAAATATATTTTAAAAAAGTGTACAAATGATCTATAATCAAAATCATACCGATGTTCAATCAGATACCAAATAATATTGGGGTATTGGGCGAACAGGGCCCTAAGAAAAACTTGGTGAGAAAGTGAACACGGAACTTTTTTTGTAAAAATTAAGAATTTAATAATGAATAGTTGAGCGTTATCGTGAACCAATCACTTGTATAACCGTTGTTCAAGAAACAGAACTTCCTTAAAAAGTACTGAACCCTTGACCCAGGGTAGCAGGTAGATTTTCATTAATAATGAATATTAGTACCAACCTATAAAAGTCTTGGGACTTGTGCTAATAGATATTTAAAGACCTCAAAAATTTATCTATTTTTGTATTGGAACAGGTTACTAGATGATTCTATTTTTCGAAGATATTCGTGTACTTTAAACTTTTTACACTTACTTTCAAATTTAAACATCGTATTTTGAAAGTTAATTTTACAATATTATTTTAATAAACAGCAGCCCAAAAATTTATTTGAATTGCAAAGTTTAATATTTTTTTATCTTATTTATCAATATATATATATATATAATTATTATACATAATTTTTTTTTTTTTTGTAGAAGAGGATAATGTATCACTTCCAAGCAAAGCGTAAAGTTGAATTTTCAGCTATGGGTTTTTTCAATTTTGATTATTCTTTAATCTGCAGAGTGAGTAATTTATAATACACATATATAATATATCACAACTACAATAACACCAATAATTCTTGAAATATGTGTTATTATAGAATAATTTTGCATTACAGATGGTGTCCACGGCGACTACTTACATAGTGATAATGGTTCAGTTCTCAGGCTGATCTTCAAAATCATTTTTTCCCCATCATTATGATTTAAAACTTTAGTTATTATTAGCACAATTTTCGGATACTTCATGTTTTACATAATGGTTTGAATAGTAGAAACTTAGTATCACTATCACTCTTTCATCTAACCTAAATAACAATTAAATATTTGAATGAGTGCGAACTAGAATAAAATAAATCATCTTAGTTATTATATCTTTTCATTAAAACATTGATTGTTAAAAGTAATTATGCATAAGTGTTTTGTTGGTAGATAACGTGTCGCATATTATTTAGTATGGTTCACCTACGAGCGACTTCATCTTTTGTTATTTTTGCTTGTACAATGATATTTCTAGGACTTTAATGTGAAAAAAAAATAGAAATATTTGCATAAATTATGAAATAATGAATGTATTGGAAATGTATTTTATCAATCTTGTAGTATGGTTTAATAGTTAGTTCTTTTGTGCTTAAACAGGAGTTTCCATGTATGTCCCATCATAGATTATATTATAAAATGCAAAATGTTTTGCTAACAGTTAATTTGTTAAAACATTTATAATTGTTGCCTGTCAAATGATTTTTTAAAAACCAAACAAAATTTATTTTCATGCTAACATTTATTAATGTATTTTTAAATGTAAAAAGTTTTAACATGCTAAATGTTATAAGTATAAGACTGTGAGCAGCCCAATTTAAAGTCCATATTATATGTTAAATGCAGAGGAGCTTCTAGATGATTTTCTTGACAACTTGTTTAATAGCCTTTACTGGATTGAATCTTTAAGAAATAATAAAATCTCCTACAGCTTTGTCACATAATCTTGCCACAATCTTACCTTTTCCTTGTTTACTCTCCTAATTTTTTTTCATTACTTCCATTATTATTTTCATTCATTATAGTTTTTTAAAAATGTCCAAAAAAACAAAACGAATACGAACTACGAGCAACTAACCCAATAAATACAACAAACACAATGGTGTTGAACTCAGTTAGTCTGTTGTGTAACGTCATTTTTCATTTAGAAGACCTGTTAACTGATTCTCAACTCGTTTTAATGTGATAAAAGATGAAAATATTTCTCAATTTAATAACATAAAATTTGCTAACACTTTATAGTATGTATGAGATGGAATATTTATATAGATCCCAAGTAATATGTGGTTGACATAAACAATATTTTTAATAAATTAAATATATTTGTAAATTCTATATTCCATATTATTTGGAGGGGATCGTTTTGGTGGTCGCTGGCTTCTCCGTAGGCTTCAGCTCTTCTTTGATGATCTGAAACAAATATATTGAACCTATCATAAATATATTCAAACTATCACTTTACTTGATTTTTATAGGTTGGCTTATTGCACAACGAATCCGCAGAAACACCCGAGGATTGGCCCGTTCTGCACGCTATTTCTTCAATAGATTCAATATTCTCTTATTATTTATTTGTGTTTTTGAGTTGTTATATTGAAATAATTCATTAAATGATTTTAAAATAATCTTTTTTTACTAATTTTTTTTAAATTTAACAATGTTACTAGACAGCTGTTGTTTGGGTCTTTATATTTTAATTTAGGTTCATAAATGTTTCTTCAAAGATATGAAATGGTTTTAAAAATGTCTAAATATAAAAAGAAAATGGCTCGGGTGCTATAAAAAATACTCAAATACGAATTAACCTATTTATTAAACTATTACTCCATCAGGGCTTACTAAATGGAAGTAAACTTTTTTTTTTTACTTCCATTGAGTAAGCCCTCCAAATTAGGGTGAAACGGTTAGGTCATAATAAATAGTTTAATTACAATTTGAGTATTTTTTATAGCACCCGAGTCATTTTCTTTTTATATATTACAGATGGTTAATCAACAATCCTCTAATGTTTTAAAACTTTCGCAAGGCTAAATTAAAATGAACCAGACTGAGTTTTTTCGGGCTACTGAAATAATGTAATTTTGTATAATACATTAAGGACTGTAATAATAATGCTGACAATTGTTCCTCATAAAATAAACATTATATGATTTGTATTGAATAGTTCCTTAAAATTATTAAAGGTATATTATTGAAATATTGTAGATAACTGATCTCTTTATTAATCGTTAAAACAAATATATTTTTCCAATACCATCAAAAACTAGTTTTTTCCACCTCTAATTGTATACTACATATTGCATATATATTATATAACTAATTATATACTACATATATACATATAATAATATCCCTTATAGCGTTATATAATCACATACCTAACTTTATACTATATATTATATAATTAGAGAAATATGGTATAACGATGATGTGTAGAATGTGATTGTTCGTCGAATATTGACCACGAGTATCGACACCTACGAGCAACCTCTTGTTTATGTTTGGCAAACAGCTCATATCATTAGGTGATTAGCGATCTTTAATAACCTTATTGTTTGCGAAAACATCCCTATCGCAGGTAGTAGCGTAGTATCCCAAAAATATATCTTACAAACAAACTCAATTCATAAATTTACCTCAGCTACAGGAAGTCCTGAATAAATCGGCCAAAATGCTTCTCAGGGACAAACATAATAAACAGGGATAGTAAATAATTTTATTTGAGCTATTAATATTCAAGTACTTCATAAACTGGAACCTTGGAGACGTGAGACTAATTTTTATGTATTTTTTAATAATCTATGTATAGAAAATAATGATATATGAAGGTGTACGTTTATGTAAATGCAAAAAATTACTTTTAGAAATGATTTTGTAGTTTCTCTACATCCTGTATCATATCATTATGATCAAATTTATTTGTTGTATTTTTTATACAGTTGTAAATATCAATAAATAAATAAAAAAAAAAGAAATGATTTTTCTTCAAATATCAAAGACAAATTTATTATAGGAATCCAAAATATATTTAATTGAAAAATAAAATATTTGTTTATATTTCATTTACAAGTGACTACTGCAGATACACATTTTTTTTTTTTTTCATAGTCCCCTTTTTCTCGTGTTAGATGTGTGTGCCCAGTGGATCCTTTCTTGAAATCAAAAACCCTTCTGGAGAGGATCGCGTAATATAAGAAATACAATTTAACCTGTATAGACAAATCACTATACGGCTTAATTGTCTTTGGATTAATCATGAGATGATGAATCCCTTAATAATTCATATTCATAACTTGAGTTTTCTCGACCGGCCGAAGAGGCTAAAACGGCTGTCATGATGAAGGCGCCAGAAGAGTTTTTTAAAAAATCTAATTTACTATCTAAATAAGGCCGTGCGGGTTGGTGGGCAGTTCCCAAAGCACTCAGTTCGGCACGTTGTGGGTTCGATTCCCACCTGGGGGAGTTAAACATTCATTTTTCGGCGGTCCCGAAGAATGAATCTTGACACTCCCATATGGGTTAGTATGCGGCGGCAACCTAGGTAGCCGCCAGGGGTTGGCAAAAGGACCACTAGGCCCACTTGCCGGACTTGTTCCTCCCACCAAATACCAGTACCAGTACTATCTAAATATGTAAAAAACAAAATAAAAACATTTTCTACCTCATTGGAAATTCCAGAATCAAATGTGCTGGAAAAGAATTGAAGAAGGTTAAACAAATTAGCAATAGTCTCAAAAAATAGACAACATGGCTACTGTTATGATCAAAAGAAAATGAAATCAAAATTCCAAAATTGATACTGGGACACACTGTGCGTACATTTCTTTGAACCTAAAACACACGCTTGCTATAGCATGATAAAATTTAATTTTTATGGGTTTAATAAATATAAAATATGCTACACAATTTGTTTTCACATTTTCATCTAAAGCTAATTTATACGAAAACAACTAAGAGTAAAAATACTGAGAAAGATATCGCTATTATATTAAAGCTGAAAGCCCTGTTGTCAATATATATATTTTCCTCACTTTTCTTCAATGATCAGTTACTAAAAGGAATACTATTTTTTAGTCTATCTTTTTAGCCTTCGTCGAGTATTGCCACGAAGAATAGTCGTCACTAGTTTTTAGTTTTAGTTTGTAAGATTGTAGGAATAGCTTAATGTCAAATATTCATGAAGGAATTAGATAAACTTGCATCGCATTAAAAGTGTAATGGGGGTTTGCAATTGAGTTGGTAATTCTTCAGTTAGTTTATTTGATATTAATTAATTTTTTGACATTTATAAGTGCATAAATATCATCAATAAATTAGGTCTCTTAAGTTCCTGAATTAGTTACGTGGATTATCTTGGGATTCAGTGCCTATCCAAACTCATGATAATGGATTAGAAGGATGGGATACCTTTGAAGTTCAAGTATTTTACTCCCCCCCCCCACACAGTTCTCAAGAATTCAAAGGGCTTGAGAATTAGTGCATCTACTTGTCAGGCCCAGATTTAAACTTTGGTTATCCATAAGCCAAAGAATTTTTGCCGTTATTTTTTCAAACTATCAGAAGAGAAGGGAAGGGAAAGGTGTTGGAAACTTCAATTTTGTCGCTTAGCAACATTACTTCTGAAAATAAGTTGAGAAGCACATTTTTGTATTTAGGGAGTCAGAACCAAGTATTGGAAATAAGTTAATCTCTTTGGAAGGCATCAACTGGTCCATTGAAATTAAATATTAAACTTTCTTTTAATTATAAATAGAATAATTGTATAATTATTTTAATAAGTTTACTCACACTTACGAAATATAACATAAATAAAAAACGCAAAACTGACTCTTATTAGATAGAACTCTAAACTAGAAAACTTATGTCTACTGATGCAGTGTTGAGGTTATTGGTGGAGAGAGTGAAAACCAATGGGAAGCTTTGATCAAGGAAAATGGGAGGTTTGAAGAAGGCAGTAGGATTGTTTCAATTTTAAGAACCGTCAAAGCTGATTTTGTTTTAATCTCCCCGCATTTTTTGCAACTGGACCTCATGAGAGAGACGTGAAGACTTCTGGAAACAGTTTCTAATGGTTTCACATCTATCCATGCCTCTACATAATACCACAAAATTTGTTCAGTCCCTATTGGTAACTAATAGCAAAACATGTACACCAATTAACAATAATTGCACCAGTAAAATTTTAATAAAGAACATCAAATGAAAACTTTTTCAAAATCATAACATTTTCAATGTTATTTAAATAAATGTTTTTTTCTTAGCGTGGACCCCCTAGCAATTGTATATCTGTATTTTTATCAATAGTAATAAATATAGTTATTGATACTGTTTGTATAAGTTCGAAGTTATAATTTTATTTCATTGTGTAAAGAAATTCAAAATGTTTACTATGGTACAAGGTAGGATTTTTTTTTCGTTTTATATCTAGCTGGCCATTTTTGGCATGCGGGTAGTTATCCTGAATGCAATCTATTCTAACCAGTGTGAGCAGGTCGAGATACATTCCATGGGTCCGCTAAGAAATAAATTTTAACCCAGCCCAGGCAAGATTCCAACTTGCGCCGCTTCAGATAGTTGCTAAGGAACGCCTAAACAAACCCAGCTACCTAACCCTTGACATAATATAGGATAAAGGTCAATAACTAGAGCCCCTACCTCGATGGCCTCCTGAAGATGCTTCCTGATGGAGCGATAGTCCTCCGCGACCCATGAAAGGCTCACCTGTACGTCCTTCGTTAGAGCCATCATGAGCTCTCTGGTGGCTCTGCCTGGGTTATCCTTCATGGCAGCTATACCTCTTTCAACATCCTTGACGATGTTATCCAGATCCATTAATGCGTGTACCTGAGCGATCTTGAAGTCGTTATCAAGTTGCTCTTGGAGCACCTCCAGGGCAGTCAACACCCCAGGCAAATCCGCCGACACGGTACTCACGGCTACCAGGACCAGGAGAACCACGTGCATCATTGAGTATGAGTGACTTCTACCGCTGTATCTATCTATATATAACTTTTTAGGTTTTATTTGTTTTTTTAATTAATAAATATTCACGACTCTAAGCTTGTTTGAACAACTGACTCAAAAGCAATAAATCAAAAAATGAATATTCCCCATTAATTACCAAGTCTTTGAAAGATAAAAATCTAATGGATTAGATAAGATAAAATATCTCATCTGAAATAAAAAAAGCTCTTAGTTCAGTATAATGAACAAATAAATTATAGTGGTTATTTTTAACTCTTAAATATTTTCTTTATTTCATTATTTACAACAGAGAGTTATAAATCCCATCAGTTTGCTCATGGCACTTATATTAATTTAAACGCTTTAAAACCAATAGGATCTTAGAAGGCCACTTCTATGAAGTCTGTTTTTCAATCTTTAGACGGCTGAATATGCTGGAACTTTCTTGAGTACACGATTACAAGATGATACATTACCAAAAAGTAGCCTAGAAGATTGAATAATTGATTTCGATTTGAAGCAGTATGATTTATACATTGGGATAAGTTCTTAGAAGAAACAAGATTGATTTTTGAAGGTTATTCTTTATTTAACAGGGTTGTTTTTGCTCTTTTATTATTTTAAGAACACACAAAGGCCATTGTAGTCTCAATTAGATTAATTTATTGATCTTGCCACATTTTCGCCAATGCAGAAATTATTTTACAACATAAAAAACACATATCATTTAGTAAAAGGACTTACTTACCATTTAGATAGAAAATATAATTAAATTTTACATTTAATAGAATACATCTAAAACATTTATTTAACGCTATTATTTTGTTTGATTGCGATCAAAGAAAATTAGGGATAAATACACAAAACCGATGTGAAAGCAATCTTATCGTGTCATGGTGGTTTCATCATGGGAATGGAAAGTGGTTATTGGTGGTTTTTGGAGTTGTTTGACTTCTTAAGATAAGCTTCCATAAGTACACTGCATCTATTTTACCTAGGGTTATATTAACTAGAATGAATACTTCCAAAGTCAGCAAAATTGAATAGATTCTGTGCTTAATCATTACTGAATTATGTGCTTCGCGAAGGTTTACTGAAACAGTTGACAGAAATCACATATTTATGTTGCAGTGATTACTATAGTAGGACAATTGAAATGCAATATTCAAGGACAATGAAAATATTCAAATCACAATTGCTATACTTACAGTAATGAAGGAATAAACAATGCAAATACCTTGACACAGATCATTCTCACCACGCAATGAATCTTACTGCAGAAAGTCAAGATAGGGGTGAAATGCGTGCTTATGAAGAATGGGCAAGTTCATTCGTCAATCTGCAGATAATATTGATCTTGTTAAAAAGTTCTATTTTTTCCGAAAAATAAAGGTTTTTGAAGTATAAAATATTATTATTTCCACAAGAATAAAATTACTTATATTCTAGTATACTACTTTTAATGTTTCATAAAGGGCTCAACAAGTTTCTAGTCTCAATTTTTTAAATCATCCGGATAATTTTTTCTTGGTGCGTAAACCAGAGGTTTTCCTTCGAAGACCATGAATTGCAGGTATCCTTCTATGTCAATATCTATTTCACTAAAAATCACTGACATCTGGAAAACCATCGAATCCATGGTTTCCACCATTTAAATTTAAATTAATTTTATGCCAACACGTTAAAAGTTATCAAAAGAGGAGTCAAACCATGTTCTAAATCCTACATAACAGCCGTAGGGAGATGGAGCAAGTTGCTCTAACCCATTTGAGAATAGACCATACTGGCCACACGTAGTTTCACCTTATCAGAAAACTGACACTTCCAATGTGCCAATATTGTCACTCTATTCTATCGGTTATACATATTTTTGAAGAGTGCCCTGAATATTTAGAAACAATAAATAGAATAGGACTGACTCCAAATCTGAAGCTCTCAATGATTAGGAAAATAAAGTCTCATTAGCACTTAAATTTTTAAAAGCACGTCGTCTTTTGTCTACGTTATAAGAATCATTTAGTTTCATTTTTTTTTTCATGAAAAACCATAGGTATTGACGCCTTTAAGCAGGAATAAACAAACCGTCGAAAAAACAATGCTCCGGTAAATCTGTGTGTTAATCTCGTGGAAATCGCTTTCATGAACGCGGATAAACATGTGCAAGTTTTCCCAAGCTCCATCCTGTATGCTCCACAGCACAGATAAAGCTCCCATTTAAAGAGTTCTGTTGAAACTTAATAAGCAACAGTTCATCTTCTATGCCAACTCATTGCTACAAAAAGTCCAAAAACTGGAAAACAAAAATTTAGTATTTGAGGAAAAAAATAGTATTTCAAACTTAAAAAATTTACAAAATTAAACAATACATAAATTTTCTTGGGTTAAATTTATGTTATTGGGATGCTAAATCCAACGAAACTAAAATCAGAAGTAATCTGAATAAGAAGAAGAGCCATAAAAGCCCTAAACTAAAAAAAAATTTTTATTTATTATTATTATTATTTTTTTTATTTTATTTATTTATTGATATTTACAACTGTATAAAAAATACAACCAGTAAATTTGACCATAATGACATAATGATATGATACAGGATGTAGAGAAACTACCCAGTAGTAGAACTCTAAAAACTGTTTACAATATAAGGTCACGAGGCCATCTTCTTTTCAGGCACCTCGGAGGATTGCCAGGAATGGAAGAGGAAGCAAGGTTAGAAACGAGTGGGTTTGGGTGGTTAAACTAAAAAATAAAGGCAATAATTTATGAAAATCAATTTATATCTTTTCGTATCATATCTATAAAAATCATGATGCTCTTGGGATGTTGAATCGAATGAAAACAAAATCAGCACAATATAACAGCTAGAAGTTAAAATCAGAGGGCAAAAAGTTCCAAAGCTGCACCTGCACGTCTATGACGAATCACTTGATGATGAACCTCAGATATTAATAGTTTTTGGCTATTAGTAATATCAAATAAAACAATTAAAAATATATTTGTTACTTGATTAGTTTTAAAATTTTGAATATCCATAATTGTGGACATACCTGAATTTCACCATATTTTTTATCATAAAACTGCTTGTAGAATTACAGTAGATAATACCAAAGGGATATTATAAAGATTATTGTTTATAATTTTATTTGACATTTGCCATTTCTAAAATTTAAATATTAAACTATTTAAGAAATTTTGGAAAATCAATATTAAGGAACTACTAAGTAAACAATAAATTCAATTCATTAATTATTTTGAAATTTTCAAAGTTTAGTAGCGACCCTTAAAACATTTTCAAAAATTTGAAATTTCGATAGACGTATATTTTTAAGTCATAAAACAACATAGGAAGGTACTATGGATAAATGTTTATATTAGTTTTTCACATTTCAGCGAACCTGTCGCTAACATGTAATAGTGACAGAGAATCGTATTAATACATTCCAGCCTACCTCTAGTTTAAACAACGATTTACATCAGTTATCAAGAATAATTTGCACAAGTGTATGATAATTAGAGAACAATATTGCTAATGAACTGAATGATAAATAATTCAATCAATGAGTAAAATGTTCTTTGTTTAATAGAGTTTAAAGGCATGAAACAGCTTTCTCTGCAAAGCCCCTAGTTTCATAAATTTTCAATGACGACTGATTTAGAAAATAAAAAGTATAAAAGTACAAGTCATTGGTATTCTATATAATACGAAAGTGAATATCAATATTATTAATTCGTACTTTACAACGAAAGTGGGTTTTAAGTCCCTTTCCTAAAGGGTTTCAAGTCTTATCTAGGAAAGTGTAAGTCAGCTAAATGTAGTGCAATGATAATAGATAACATGTCTTTCAACTGTTCTTTCTGGCATCGTGTGGCCAAGAAATCCCTTTTACGACCTTGGCTAGTGAAATTTCTCAAATATTGTTACCATTGTTCACAGCAAAGGATAATCTGAAATGGATGCAACAACTATCCTTTTTTATAAAGTGGTTGGTCGAAGGGCAAATAGTAAATGTTGGAACTTGGTGAACGACTGTCTTCGGTAGCATATTATCGAAAAATATGTATTATATTGGAAGAAGATTGTTGGCCGTATGAAGTAGATTGCAGGAAGATAAAGATATCAAAATAGTAAAAGAAAACTATTTATTGTTAACCAATCTTTCACCCCACTATCTCCTGACAAAGCCCAGCAAAGTGGAGCAAAAGGTTGGTTAACAATAAATAGTTTTCTTTTACTATTTTATTATTGATACCTTTATTGACCGCCACCCGAACTATGTTCTTAAAACATGTATTATAGTCTTTGAATAGTGAATTAATAAACAACATTAAACAAGATTTTCCTACATTTCTATAACAATTGGTTAATCTACTAACGCGAACCTTTCCACTCTCGAATGCCTGGCATATCACATCCGGCAGGTTGGGTGAAAATAGGTTTGATATAATTGGCATCAAGGGTTTTAAAAAAAAAAAAAAATTTAGCTAAATTCATTTTCTACAACATTTAGAAATTTCAGTTGTTGAATTACACCCAGTTTGCCAATTTTTTACCAGGACAATTGTTTTAACCATTCAATCTTTTATGTCAAAAGAAACGCACTTGCTTTCATGATTCATCTAAGTTGCGGAAATTGGAATTATTTAAAGCCCTTTAAAGATATCAAATTAACTGAGTGTTCGTGCTGGTATAACTTGTATATTACAAGAATGGTTGACAGTCTATGACTTTAATTACTGGGTATCATGAAATGAAACACTAAATCCAATAGTCACCAGTTGATAAAGCAACATTCCAGATTTATTGTGAATAAATAGATGTAGATTGTGGAGAAAATAAGCTAAAAAACCTCAAGACGTATAAAGCTGATAAGATCACTGATAGGATGTGAGATTGCTATAATTTGGTTATTCAATCAATCCTTCTCCTTTATTGATAGTGATTCCTTAGAGTTTGTCTAAGGAACAATTCACTCAGCTTCCCTAGGAAATTGTCACCTTGACGCTGTTTAATAATGAAGCCTCATAATATTTGTCCATAAATAAATGTATAATAACTACAAAGTACAAGCCCTAATACTTTTTGTTTCATAATAAGGACGACTTTTGTTGACATTGTTGGAGTTAAAAAGTAATATAGTAAGTATTTGTACGGACTACAAGACTAATTGGTTCACTGTTTCTAATTGATTGTGGGCAGATGGTCTAGGTCGCAGACCTTGTCTTGTAAAGAAAGACAAACTACTTCATCAGGGCTATGAACATTTTCAATTCTATCACCCTTAATGCAATATTCTATTTATTTATATTTGATTTTTTTTATATTACGTTTCCTTTTTATATAAATTTTTGTATGTATCATCTTTTTTACAACTTCATATGTATATTCTTAAAGAAGAATGTATAAACGCCTTTCTATTATACTCCACAGTTCTCAATATCGCTCGTTTAAGTTACTTGTTAATTAAATTGTCCAAAATCCGAATTTATGCCGGTAATTTGTTTTCTGCTTTAAATAAAACTCTTGATCAAACCCCTCAACAGGCATTTACCCCCATAATCACTCTGAGTCTTTGACGATCCTAAATAGGGGTTGGAAGCCGTTGCCAAAGTAGATTGGGGACTTTTAAATCACTTCCAATAGGTTGAGTCTTGCACTGCGTTTTTTGCAGAACAGCCTTTATTTTACAAATTATACAACTATTCATTTAATTGTACTGCTCGTTGCTCCAATTATACAACTGCAATTTACATTTTCACTGTAGTTCAGATTGTATTATTTTTTTTCAATATAGTGCACTAAATATAGATATATAATGTTTCTTTTCTAACTGTTCAGGATGTAAGGTTCCACTCGCCGTCAAGTTCAAGATTTTCTAACTTTTCAGGATTCAAGTTTTCAATTCGCTGAGAGAGTAAAATAAAATATTACAGTATGATCACCAACAACCTTTTTATATAGGTAATAAAGGGATATATTAAAACATTTTTCTTACGCCTAAAGCTTCCATCTTTGCTGTCTCTTCTTGTCATACTGTCATCCGTTAATATGTTTAGAGAGGAATGCTTTATTTAGCTATGCTCCTCAAATATATTGGGTTGCCACAATACACAACATTCGAATTAATCTATTATCGGCCGTATATACATTTGAAAATTTTATTTCATTTGATTGGGAATTTCATTCTCTCTAATTCATTCACTCAGACCCTCTCCAATGATCCGCTCCCATGTTAGATCCGTTAAAGAAATTAAACGAATTCATCATTAGACAGCAATGTAAAAATAGACACAGCAGTAGATCAGTTTACAAAAAAAAGAATAAAATAAATAAATAAATTGAAAAAAAAACAAACTAATATATAGATAAAAAAACAAAACAAGAAGTTATTTAAAAGAAATGCCTAAATGAATAAATAAGTCAGAATAAATAATTTAATGAATAAATAAGTTAAAACACATATCGACAGGTCCAAAAACTAAAAACAAAAAAACAATGAATAATCTCAGGGCTAATTCCATGTAGGTGATGATGTATGATATCCAGGGAGTCCAAAATAATATTATCCGCTAAGATAACTATGTCCCCGATGCTAACTCGTAGGTTTTCAAAAAGGTTCCTTGTTTTATTTAATATTGTTCCGCGAGATCCAAACCAAAGGCCTCTCACGGTGGACTCTCTTTCTCTGAAGGTCTCCCGAAATTTATCTTTAAGGAAAGGGGCACATTTTTCATATATTTCCATCTTTTCCCTTTCTACTCCACCCACCTGGTCGAAGTCAATAAATAAACTGTTTTCAGTTAGTATTTTTACAATTAACAATAATAGAAAACTACTAAATGAAGTTAAAAAAAAATAAACAAAAAATTCATCTATCTGTAAAGACAATTGGACAGGACTGTTTTGATGGTTAGGGGTTGCTTCAAAAATTGATAAGTGGTGGGGGATGGGCAACAGGTGTACAACAAGAGCAACAAGAACGTATAGAATGTAAAGATACTTAATCCTGGTATTCAACATATATTTAATTAAAACATTCAAATATTATTAATTTATTTTTTAAATTATTAAAATTCTATATTGATTTTCTCGTAGGCTAATATATTTAATTTATCTATATAATATAGGCTAATTTATCTAATATATATTATTGTTGTCATATATATTTTTTAATAATGAAATAATAATTAATTATTATTTATAATGTTTTTTTTATTAACTTAATGATGCCGGGAAGTGTACTTGAATTAGTTCAAAAGCCGAAAAGGAAGAAAAAGTCAGCTATTTCACCCCAATTTTTTTATTACTTTAATAAAAACTATGTATCGTTAGTAGTCTAAATTGGTTATTCTGCCAAGGACAGTTAGGAGGAATATAAAATGGCGGCGGTTAAAAACGTTGAATCTTTTTTTCATTCGAAACCCTATATCATTAAAACTACTAACAACACTAAAAACTTAATTTAACATCATTCAAAGAAGAGTAAATTCACTAAAATGTGAGCCTGAGAAGAGCTATTTACGTTCAATCGTAATCTACTTCTCTAAAAAGTAACAGTTTATAAAAAATGTACTGAAAAATCAGTAGCTAGCCAATATATTATTATGTGTAATCTACATCTCAGGAACTGTTAAACGAGTAGATGTTTATTAGTACTTAAATGAAAGCTAGTTTAATGTACTATCAAGTAGTTTCCTACGTTTATCTTCATAGAAGTAGTAAATCAATTCAAAAAATCTTCTAGTTGATCGGATAAAATTTTTGATTTATCATAAAGTATATCTAAGAAACCATTAGACGTAGAGATGTTTGCCAGCGCTCAAATTAAAGCTAGTTGAATTATTATTTTTTGATGTTCTATTACGGTTTTGATGTTGTAAATAGTTATAAAGAATAATATGGGACTTCGATTAAAAAATTAATTTATTATTAACGTTTTCAACAGTTGCCATTTTTTTATTCCTCCTAACCGTACTTGTCAGAATAATCAATTTAAACTTCTTATAGTTAATTATACATAATTTTTATTAAAGTAATCAAAAATTGGGATGGAAATAACTGATTTTTTCTTCTCGGGGGCTATTGGACTAAATTAAAGTGGATTGAAAATCTTGTTCCATATTCATTATCCAACTAGATGTTTTATTTCTTCTTCAAAAACTAAGAAAAAACATATCCAAAATATATTCAATAATCTAATAATACTTTATCTATGGCATATATATGTTTAAAATTTAAAATTAATTAAAAGTTGTTTATTTTGATTTTTATTATTATTATAACTTTTTTTTTGTACTCCCAAGACTTCCATCGTAGTCCTATGCGTCCTAGGATATTGCCACGTTATAAATTAACCGCAATGAATCAAACGTGAATTAAAAAATTATGTTAATTTTAAATGTTTTTCTCTATTCATTGTGTTGTTAGACCCATCAACTTTCTTTAACTATAACTTAGCATTTTTTATACTTTCTTTCTCTAGTTTTGCTAGCTTGTGAGCCCGGTCATTCCTCTATAAACAAACATGGCATGGAAACCACTAGTATCTGATATTGCGTGTAGAATAAAGGACGTCTTCGATTATGTTATTTATTAAATATGTTGTAATAAGTTGTCAGGGATTATTTTTGACAGAGTTGCAGAATTGTAATCTGTTAAAATTACAGTTATCACCTATTGTAAATCTGTTTTAAATACAGAATTTTGTAGCGACCAACTTCGTTTTTATCTTTTCATATATCTGTAAATATTTTGCCATGATTTTTAAATATTCCAGGCAAAATTCTTTGGGTTTTATAACTGTTGCTGTGGTTTGGAAATGTTTTATAGATTAATTACATAGTTCACTATGTATCGATTTAATAGTGTACATATGTTTTTATAAGAAATACTAATACATCCTTATCATCTATAACAATAACTGTTAATTTAAATTTTAAAAAGGGCTGATTTTGGAAGTTAAAAGAAAAATGTATTCGTAAAAATAAAAGAAGACTTGTGTTTTTCTCACTAGACTTGTGTTTTACTTTTAACTAAAAATTTATAAGTATTGCGGTTTGCCTTGCTCCAAGCTGAAGGGGTTTCGAAAGAAGAGGCTGGGCCATCAAATGGGGGCCTATTCAATGGACTATCCAATACTATGAACATTGAGTATAAAAAAAATTTTTATACTTTGGAACTGATACATTTTTTAAATCTGTCTATTGATAATGAAAATGTAAGCATTTCACTTTCTGTAACAATTTGACTTTAATTTGTAAAATAATCCATCTAAATGGTTTTGCTAAAAAGCACTTGGTGGTCTCAACATCACATATCTTAACATTCACAACTGTTATCTTTTAAGGTTAATAAGTTATTTTTAAATATATTCTATATTATTTTATAAATGAAATGTTTTAAGGAAACAATAGTTTTACCTTATACATCACTTGAACTAATTTCACACAATCCTTTTTATTTAATTTATGGAAAGGATAAGTAATACAGCATCAACTAAAAGATAATCATTTTTTCTTTTATCAACAGACCCATCTTACGTTATCTAATAAATTTTGGATCTGCGGGGACTTAGTTCTGACTAGACAGAGGAGTTTCATTTTTCTCTCTCCTACATCTCTACACCTTTTTTACGCGTGCTTCAGTAACCCACATCTGTGCTTTTCGTTTATTCTCATTATCTATTACTATCCTATCTATTTCCTTTAGCACTATTCCTAATGCCCCCGTTGATCATTAACCATGTGGGTCTCCGGTTCGAATTTTTTTTTTAATCTCAATTTGGAATTTATCTTTTACATTGACTTACTCCATACATGCTACGTCATATGTCATAAGTGATAATTCTTTTGACTTGGTCCACAATGTAATAGTTTCTCTTCAGCCTCTGACAGAGTTTCATTCTATTTAGAGCATGGTCTGAATCACAATCTACTTCTTTTACAACTTCAAATGGAACTCTGTGATCAATTTGGTTTTTCTCACCATTAGGACGTACCTAGGTGTACTAAATTTGGATTCTGGACCTATTTTGTTATTGAAAATCCTTAAAGATATTTATATGTGTTGTTTTTGATACTGTTTTACAACTTTTTTTTAACTAATCATAAAAATGATCTTTAACTTTATCTTCAGTTGGTGCATATACGTTAATAATCGAAGTTTTAAATCGACGACTTTTAATTCCTAATACACTAATCCTTTCATGATTCAAGGTAAAGTTCATGATATTTCCTTCCTTCTGGAACAACTAGAAATCCAGAGTCAGGTCTTATATTTTTGGCGTTTCTACCGGCGATGAACATTGTGTGGTCGTTGATAATGATTTCACAAACCTCTAGCCATATTATCTCGTGGCTGAATGGTTAACGAATTTTTATAACTTTTTACTGTATTTACTAACCTTGCAGACTCTGGTCTGTATAACCTTCGAAGATCAAATTATAAGGGAAAATATGACAAAAATAATTCTTACCTAAATAAAATAATTATTTTCTAAACTAGTTTCGAAAGAGAATATCAAAACTTTTAAAAAAATAGTAAGAAATATAAATAGAACAACGTATTCGGAGGTGTGGAAACATGCAAAACAGTCTGTTTCGTGCCTAAATTGCATGTCGATATACGAACGACCAACTTGATAAAGCGGCAATATGGAAGCATAGCATGTTCCATGTGAATACGGAGAACCACGTGGGATGGATCAATGTAAATGTTAATTTAAAGTTAGCCTTAAATTAGATATTCGATACAATTCAACCTCTGATTGAAGGAATCTTAAAATAATAGACTTGGAAACACAAAAAAATACGTAAATGGTTGTTTAAAAGAATACTAAAACACAGTGTATGCATTATTTAAAAAAAATACACCAAAGCAAAATAATTCGTAATACGATCCTATGATTTGCAACTACAATTTTATGTTAACTATTAGTAACTACTGTGGTCACATCAAAGATTTTTCGAAAATGAGTAGTTCTTGTTTTCTTTGGCTATCCTGTTGTATTTACTGAATAATCTAAAATATAACGTTGATGTTCATACCCCTCTACTTTTACCATCATTAGTCCTTTGAACATAGTTCATCAGCCAAAAAATATATCCCTGCAAGATGAAATGTAAATGTCTTAACAATAAATTTAATAGTCTGATTCACAAATTAGTTAAAAGAGTATTTATCAAAGCCAAAGGTGTAAAACTGAAATAGGGCTAGGTTAAGAAATATGTGAAATAATAAATAAAATTATATCTTTCAAGCAGCTTCAGATGACCTTGTTAGGAAATTTGAAAAGGATTGGCATAAGTGTTCATTGTCTCTTCTTCTCTTTAGTTCATAAGTTCAGGGATAGTAGGAAATTGAAAGAGAAAATGACAAGGGCTTCATTCCCTTAGTGGTAATCTTTTAGCACTCTGTTCGCTCTCTTAATCTAAGAATATGCAAGAACCAAAACTAATTTTAAAATGGAGACCAGGAGTAAAAGGTAAATAGGTTGCCTGAGGATGTTTTATATATTATAGAGCACACGTGAAGACATGGTTAATGCGTGAGAATGGATAATGAGATGGTTTAAAAAAAAAATCAAACTATATTTTATTTATTTTCAAGCGATCTCTATGTAGGGGGGATTCACACATCACCTCCCGATATGATCGACAATATTTTCAAGATGTTTTAATTTTTTTTTCATTATTAATTTTAAAGTATTGTAAATTCTTGCAATATACATTATAATACGTGAAAATTACTGAGCATCAATCAGTCAGCAGAGATCTCCATAATTATTAAAAGGTTCCAAAAAATTATGATAATTTTTGACGACAGATACTGCAAAAAATAAATTATTTTCATCAGTTTTAACATTTTCAAAGCAATGATGTTATTGGGAATGTCCTCAGTTTTTTATTTGTTTATTGCTTTATCGATCCGCACTTATCAAATTAATGAGACGACAGTTGTTCGTATTTTCAATCACTTAACCAGTTTTTATAAATGGGTCCAGTAGTAATTAACTATAGTTTAGTTTAAGATATTTTTACTTCTAGTACAATGGCAATCTACTCTGGTCTTGGCACCGCATAAATTAACTTCAATTAATTTTTTTAGATAAACCTAATTGTTTATATTATCATTCCCTTCCACTTCCCATAGCTTGATTAGACTGGCATCCGACATTAAGATTCATTAATACTTCTACTTTATAAAAATAAAATTTAATTTTAAAAAAAATTGAGAACACAACTATATTTAGCAGTTTGTTTTAGCGCACTTGCTCAGCCTTCACTGGCCCATTACCAGTGATGCGGCGAGAGGGATGCGCTGGGATCTCTTGAGCTCTGCTCTACCCCTCACACGTGGGGGATAGAGTGGGGTCAGGGATCCTCAGGTCGATTCTGTAAATATTGTATATATTATTTTATCATTATG
>NW_027106497.1:1273761-1318843 GCF_000696795.3 Halyomorpha halys
TTATTTTTTTTTTATTTTAGTATGTATGAGATCATTTATCAATATTACCTATTGCCCACAACTGTGTGGCAGATTGTAATATCTATCAATAAATAAATCAATCAATTTCAAAAAAAAAAATTTAGCAGTTTGGACCGATTAATGATAGTGACATCCGAAAAAACTAATAGGAAATATATTTGTTTAAATAAATAAATTCTATACAATGATTGTTGTGATGAATTATAATAGAGAAGGTTGAATATGATAAAAAGTTTTAATTTGATGAGAAGAATTGACAAATTAGGGTAATTTGTGGACTGAAATTAATGACCTGAGCAGAATAATCAGCATAAAGTTGTTTTTTAAATTATGTGGTTCTAAAATTGCATTAAGATTGTCCCTGATGATGTATGAATTGGCCTTATAGAGAAATAAATATTTTTTTGAGACTATTGGATAAAATTTATTTATTTAAACAATAATAACCAGTCTCAAGAAAGTTTAAAGATTATATCTAATGGAAATATATTTATTAAGTAAAATGTCTAAATTATAAAACTACTACTACAATTACATATCAAAAACTACTACTACTACAAATTAAGAATTAAAATTGCAAATCAAAAACTACAATTACAAATCAAAAACTACTACTATTACAAATCAAAAACTACTACTACTACAAATCGAAAACTACTACTACTACTACTATAATTATAAATAAAAATATATTCCTACTATTCCTTGGTGCTACAGATCGATGTGGTTCTTAGCCTCTCAATAATGATTCAACAAATGACCTTATCTTGTGTGGTGTCTCCCCGAAGACCGCATCGTCCATTAGCTATGGTTTGCCTTTTCCTCTTGTACAGTATAGCTTTCCGTTGAGCAACATTCCTGAATGTTACAATACAATCTTATTATTACAATATTACAATTTTGATGTGTCTCATTACATCTATTTCTCTGTACAGATCATGGATCTCCCTGTTCTTCCTTCTTTTCCAATACAACCATAACTGGTCCGAATATATTCTTAATATTATACGCGAACATTATACATCGTCAGCTCAAAGACAAGGATCCCCTTATGTTCAGTGTCTTGTGCCAAGTCTACGATCCAAAGGAGAGCATGTAGTCATGTAGTGGAGACACATTTCGTACGGCCGGAGATGACCGATATTCTCAGGTGCTTGCTGAGATCAAAATAACACCTGCCAGCCTCCATAATGCCCTTGTTTTTCTCGAAGGATATAGTGTCTCTACAATTTATTTCTGACCTAAGATAGGTTAAGTAATCCACATTCAGTAATTTATACAATACGTCTCAGAACAGCGAAAATTAATTCATTTATCAATTAACGAATTATTTTAATTTCACATTATGTCTTACTGCCAACAAAGAGATACGGTTAATCATTTCAGACAAATAAAATTAAAAATACTTTAGAAGAAAGTTTTCTCTAAAATTTGCCATTTAAGACCAGTCAGACTTTAGCAATAAGGATAAAATCTAGCTGATATTAACGAGCACTAAAGTGTACATTGCGTTTCATTAAATCCCTTAGAACCGTTTTTGAGAAAATGGTAGAAATGTGCAATATCGATGATATAAAATGCGACTACCCCAAATACATAATTTCAGTTTTGTGCAACTTTTCAATTTTGATTTAATATGTTGACAATATACACAGATGCAAGGGCATTCAGTTAAACACACAGATCATTTTTCGATATTCGGAATCAAAGGGCCTAATAACGAAAATGCACCGTTGACAATACTTGATAAATCGAAGTTTTTATGGTCACAATACTCTCCCTCACTATATATTACACATATAAGTTAATGAAAATAAAAATTACAAAATAAAGGTTTCATTTTTCATGTTAATGATTTAATAGTTTTCTTGTTAATAATTGGTGAAGCTGTAAATTGGTAAGGCAGTGATTTGTCATACATTTTGGTTCTATCACATTCAAATGTTGATATCTGAATCAAATTATAAGTCATATATTCCAAAGAAGCGTGGTCCATGCGTCTCTTAGTTCGTCTATTGAACAGATTTTTGAAACAAGGTATTTTTTTTTCTTTTTCTATTCAGACAATGTTCTTTTCTGTCTTGTTTTCAAAGGTTGATTGACTTGATTTGGTAACTGTTAATGGTACTTAAAGACCAATTATAATTGTGGCATGGTCAGACAGAGCGATGACGTGTAGGGCGAGCTGACAGGTGGCTGTGGTGGGGGAGATCGAACCCGTAGCCATGGTAACCGTGGGCTGCTGCATCTAGTCAGTGCCTCGCCTCAGTTCGCACCGTAGGGGCCTGTCTACTTTCGCCTCTGTAAGGTGAGCTATCGTCTCTGTCCTTCTTACATACAGTCTCCCAATGTTGTAATAAGTAAATCAAAAGTATGAATGAAAACGTTTTTTTAAACAAAATATTCCTAATTAATTTTATAATTGAATTTTATTTTATTCAAATTAATGATTATGATTACGGTAGGATTTTTAATAGTCAAAAAATCTTGTAATAATATAAATACAATTAAATTGTTCTAAAAGCTGTCAGTTTATATAATCAATGAATTTAACTCTAGTTATTAAGCTTACTTATAATAAATTAAAAGTTAAAGAGATCTCACAATTTACATCGAAATTATATAAAATATAATTGTGTTTAACTTAATTTGAATTAAATTTCAAAAGTCATGACAAATATTTATTTTTACATTTTTCCTTTGAATCTCAACAATTATGAGTTATCAAATATCACATTTATTGTATTAAAATGAAAATATATTTGTTAACAATTTGTTGACATTTATTTTACAATTTTTTGTTAGGAACATTATTTTCATTGATACAATTTACAATATTTCAATACCATATTTATTAAATTTTATAGAATGGATTATATAAGTTATGTAGTTATAAACAATAATTTAAAAAAAAATCTAAGTAAATAGGTTAACTTATTTAATGTGATATAAACGGAACTTAACGAGGTGTTACGCATTTTGTTAACATTCTGGACCGAGCCACGCCTACCTGGTTATATTGCGTTACTGCAATCTTTCATAAGAATAAAAATTATTTTTATTCAGAAATAAATTTTCAACTTTCAATATTTTCTATATTGCTTTATTCCTTTACATGATTGGCGCTTCGGGGCTATTTTTCCCATACCCTAAATCATCTTACGAGAAATTAATATGTTTTCACTCATATATATTAAATTAACCTGTTTTTAAGTTATATTGTTTTTCTAATTAGCCATTGATTTTATATACATTCCGGTTCTCCTTTTTTAAAGATAAAAATTACATTTGGCTATTTTTTTTCATCATACGTTGCTATTGAGAGATGTGTTAATGACGAGTTTAATAACAATAAGTACACTTAGGATCTTTTGTACCTATTATCTTTTGATATCTTATGTACTACGTATTTATTTTTAAGAACTTTAACCTTATAATTTCTGTATTAAAAAAATAAATAATTAACAACGTTTTTCAATTAGAAGGTTTATCTTTTTATTCTACGTAATTTTTTGTGAAATAGTCCTTATAATTTATTGCATAATATTCCTTTATCTACTTTTAGGGGCTCTTCAGGGAAAAAAATAACCAAAAAGAAAAATTCAAAGAAAGCTATATGAAAAAATATAGTTTAAATATATAAAATTGTATCAATTTTAGTCTCAAAACATTTTTATTCTATTTATAAGTCCGACATTTTGGCTATCCTCACGAACAATCTTAATACAATTTTAGATCTAAATCATTTAAAAAACAACTTCATGCAGGCAATTTTTCTCAGGCTAATCCAACCAATTACCCTAATTATACAATTTTCACATTGAAATAAAAATTATCTAATTAGTGTAATTGGTTGGGTAATTGGCCTTGGCAGCTGTTTTTTAAATGATTTAGTTATAAAATTGTATTAAGATTGTATCTGAGGATGGCCGAAACGTCGGACTTATAAATAGAAACAACTAGAATGTTAACGTAGTTTCCCGCGTAGTGATGTGAAAGGATAGAGGATTTTTTTTTTAAGGGACCATTAGTTTTCTAATGGTTACCAACCTATTCTAGCCATGGTTGGGGGTCAAGTTTTTCATTTTGTGGGACCGCCGCTTAACGAAAAAATTGACCCCCAACTATGGCTATAATAGGTTGATCACCAGTAGAAAACTAGGCAAACATCACCTTCGACGTCCCTTAAAAAAAAATTCTGTATCCTTTCACATCACTTCGCGGGAAACTACGTTCACATTCTAGTTGTTTCTATTTACATTTACATTCTAGACAAGGCAATCGATTCAAATATGAAGTGCCAATAAATGAAAAACTGAATAGATGAAAATCAGAAAATAATTTTTTTTTAAAATGACTACCGAAATAACCCTACCGAGGTAAGGATGAACCTCTCTAGCTATAGCTCCTATGGAGCGAATATGGCGTAAATATTTGCTCCAAGGGACGTTGTAATTGCTTATCTACTTGGTTGTTAGGGAATTTGTCGTTTATTAATGAAGATACTTGGTATGGTGGTGGAGTGCCTGACATTAAACGCTACAATCCCTAGTGGTTTTTAAATTAAATTATTTTATGCGTATACTTTGTTATACAGTTATTTTTTTTATTCCAACTCATAATTATAAATTAAAATAATAGTAATGCAGTAGTAATAAAATAATATTTTTATTCTAGGTAAGTTTTTGTTCAAAAAATACTTATATATTTTTTATTACAAAATATTTCTTTATCTACCGAGCCTCCTATTCTATCTTCAGGATGAACCATCTGAAAAATCTACCATCATAAAAATTTTACATTGCAAAATATTGTTGTTTTTCTCTTAATACTTAATAGTTTTTATTTTTATTTTTACCTTTCCAGTGTATCCAGATTAAAATACTTTGACATAAATTAATTGTTTCATAATGCAGACTACTTGGATATTTTATTTTCACTATCACTCGAATCTACCCCCCTCCCTCCTTCCCAACATGAATCTCTTTAAATCCCCCACTCTACTACTGTTGTTATTGCCCAGGGTCTTTCCCTGTTTTTATCATTATTGTTAATGTATTTAATTTTTATTAAAACCAAATGACCAACACTTTCTCCATTTCATTCTAGCTAAGTATGATCCCAAAACTTGTGTGGGATATTTGTAGTGGATAGTTATTAGTAATATAGAATGCATAAGTTACCAAACAAATGTACGTAATGTTTGAATCTATCAGTCTCAATTTGTTTTCTGGGCATTTTAGTGTTTAATGATTAGAATAATAAACAAAAAAATTATTTTTTTGCTCTACGTTGCTAAATTTTAGTTATTAGTTGTTGAATGAGCCTTAAAATCTAAAAAATTAAATAGCATTGCCATTCAAGAAAAAAGTTATCTATTATTACATGCTTTAATTTTGAATAATTCTATGTAATAGTATTCATATTAGTTTTATCGAAGAACCTCTTTTGCCGGACCAATTTTACGAACGGTATTTGTTCTTCGAAGGACCACTTTCCTAAATTGTACTCGTTTCTCACCAAGGTTGCAAAGTGCACCCCTTTTATTAAAGGGCTCAATTTTACTATATAATGGATCAGTACTTGACATTTTTAAGAATCAGCAACATTTCTTCTGATTGCTGGTCGACACATCAGCTGTGTTTAGAGGCAACTGGTTGTGTTGTGATTCCTCCATATAGGTTTCATTACACTTTTTCATATTAACCAGGGAGAAGTGAAGCCTTGAGCATTTTGCTCATGATGGGAAATAAACGTCTATATTTTCCTAATATTTCATCTGTTTTGTTTATATTGGAGGAAGATAGTCCGGGTGGCGGTCGATGAAGGTTTCAAAATAGTAACAAAAAACTGTTTATTGTTAACCAACATTTCACCCCACTTTGCAGGGCTTCGTCAAGGCTGATAAGAATGGTGTTCTGTACCAGTTGATATCTGACTATCTTACTCCAATATACTTCATACGGTCAACTATCTTCTTCCAATATATTTGTTATTGCCGCTTGTTTATATTATTCCCCCTTTTACCTCACCACCTCTAGTCAATTTAGTTTTGCTCTAGTCTCCTAGCAACGGTAAGAATCAGCATTTCTCTCACCAGTACACTTCTAACGTGACATATTTTTTTCTCATTTGAAGATTTTGCTCACCTGGCCACCTCCTGCGTTTCTTATTATAAATCATGAGCCGAAGGAAGAAGATCTTAGCTCTTTTACGAAATTTGGATTCTTCAGCCCCTGATGGAAGAGCTATAATTTACAATTTCAATTTCAAATTTTATTGAAAGTAAACGTAAAGATTGTTTTCATCATCACATCAAATTATATTTAAAAAATAGTAAAAAGCTAGAAGCTCACGAGACACCTCTTAGGTAGTAGGACACTCCTGCTGGGCTATAGTCACTTTTATTATAGAATTTAAATTAACTACTTATTTTTCGGAGCGAGCTGAACTACAGGGCGTTGAAATTTATTAATGTAAAGATTATTGTTCCTCGTTCAGATGAAATCAAATTTTAATCAAAATTATATGGAAACAAAATCCTTACAATATTTTTCCATAGGAAATACTTTTAATTTTTTCATCTAATGACTTCCAGTAAGACCCATGATATGAGACATCGTCGAAGAACGAACTGTAGTCGTCTGCCCTTTATGGATAATTGAGGCAGTCAAAGGGCAACGCTTCCGCACTGCTAAAAGTTACTAGGACACCCGACTCCGATGAGTCCTCTAATAAATTATCAACTGTAAAAAAAAAAAAAAAATGGGGAATTTCTTATATGAATTATTATTAAGAAACTAAATATATTATTCTTGTTTGTTCTATTTATATTTGTCATAGGTCCTTATAATTGTGAGCTAATTGTACTGGAAGCCGAAGTATGTCTTAATTAGAGATTAAATATATTTTTTAAATAATTACAAAAACAAAAAGATAAAAATGAAATTATAGTATTTAGGTATTTCCAGAACAGTTCTTATAAGATCTTACTATCTTGTTTCTTGATTCCGGGTTTACCTTGCTCTTCTTGAGACAGTGCTGTTTTACAGTTAATTAATTTTATAATTGTTAACTTATTTCGTATTATTATTGTTAACTTATTAGCTATTTGTTGTCTTATTTCGTATTAAAACTAACAGTAGTGATATAGTGCCTTAAATTCTACAGTATAATATATTGATATAGTGTCTATACTGACCTAAATAGGAGATTTATAAGTTCATTTATTAGCTTTATTCATTCACAGTACTTATTTGTAAAACTTTATAAAGTTTTTATAATTATAACAAAAAAATTTTGTATTCATTTTTATTAGTTCTCTACTAATTGAAATCCATCTTAAACAGCAACAAAAATATTTAAAAACTCGACCTATATTCAGACACGCACAGTAAGTACATTCAAATATGTTTAATTTTATATATATTAAATATTTCGACCATATATTATTTATGTTTGTTCTATTTATATTTGTCGTCCTTATAATTGTGAGCTAATGGTCCTGAAGGCCGAAGTATGTCTTAACTAGAGATTAAATTTGCCCTATACTTATAGTTCAAGAATAAATCCATTTTATATAAAGTTTATTTCCAATCCGAATGAAAACCATTTTAGCTTTGGACATCAACATACTACACACTGTACACGTTAGGTTAAATAAAAAAATACTCGCAAACCGCGTCTAAGTGTTCGATTTGAAGTGTTGGACTATCGGAAACCAAAAAAAAAAGAAAAAAGACTAATGAATCTCCGATAAGAACGCCCCCGCGCAATCTGATCTACTCTACTGATGTTATGAAGCAGTGAAAATTTATGTTGACAGGGTTTTTTGTAATTAAAAACCGTCAGATCTGTTGGTAGGAGGTGACTGGGAATCGATTATGTTGATCATATCTAGGTGAAATTAATGGTTCTTTTTTATTCATTGAAATTGTTTTGTGCTACTTATTCGTAGAAGGAAAAAATGGTTAAAGTAGTTTCCCTCGTATTTACTAGATTTTCTTGTTTTAACTTTAAACAGTGTTCCACCGGAGTTGTGAAACTAGTGAGAGCACCATTTTTCGTCCGAAAGACTAATACGATGGACAAAATCAGAAACTTATATAATTGACACAAAATAACTGTTTCCTGGTTGTTAGTTTCTCGCCTTAAATATTGATAAATAATTGCATGATTGTATTAACCGAATACTAATTAGCCAAAAATATTACAATTGTCTTCATATATGACTTAAGTTTTATGTATAATTAAATAATAACCAAACATTGATTTCAAAACTAAATAATAGTCAAATCTACCAACAAATTACAAAGATGTTTGTTTGCAATTAACAGAAAGAACTTCATAATGACTATTTGTAAGCCATAGTTATAATAATAATAAAGGCTTAACGAACCCGAAGGTTCGATACAACCAAACGCTTTCTGTATACATCCTTCCAGTGATGCCCCTCCAAACCCAATTCCACTAAATCAGTTTTAACGCAATCCTCCCATCTATGTTTCGGTCTACCCCTCGGACGTTTACCCGTTGGTTCAGTGTTTATTAACATATTTGGGATCCGCTCGTTACTAAGCTCTACAACCTTACATGGCCATCTTACACGTCGCAATGCTATCTTGAATTATATTTACCGGGTGTAGGTCCCGTAATTCAGCGTTGTGTAATCTTCTAAATTCTCCCGTTCATCCTTTATTGGTCCGAATATTTTGCGTACTATTTTATTTTCGAAAACCTTAAGACGCTGTTCATCCTTTAGTGTAAGAGGCCATGTCTCACATCCATAAAGAACAGTGGGAAGGATAATGGTTTTGTAAATTCTAATTTTTAAGTTTTTCGATAGAAGGCGCGAAGTAAGCAGTTTCGAAATTGAAAAATAACAAGCGTTTCTCGCCTTCTACCTAGCTTTAAAGGGGTAGTTCATCAGCTTTATATAGATTTCAAAAAAGCTTACGATTCTAATGACCACCGCAAGCTGTATAATATTCCGATTGAGCAGGAAATACCAAAGAAGTTTGTAAATTTTGTACGGATGTGCATGACAGAAACGTATAATAAGGTACGAATCGGTAATCATTATTCTGAGAAATTCTAGGTGGGGTCTGGTTTAAAACAAGGTGATTCTTTGTCACCTATCTTATTTAATCTATCACTAGAATATGTCATTAAAAGTGTGATGAATACCGAAAAGGGATTAACTTTGGGTGGTAAAATACCGGTGCTTAGGTATGCAGATGATTTGGTATTATTGGGTGCTGACAAAGAATCTATAGAACTAAATACAACCACGCTAATAAACTCCAGTGAGGAACTAGGTCTTGAAATAAATACGGATAAAACAAAATACATGGTTAGCAGTAGAAATGCATGCAATTTCGGTGATAGAGATATAGGAGGAAATACGTTTGAACAGGTAGATAGGTTTAAGTATTTAGATTCTACAGTAACTAGAAAAAACGAAATTGGATAACTAAAAATACGTATGGTATTAAATAATTATGGAACAGTGATAACTGAGGAACAAATATTAAAGAGAAAAAACAGAAGATGATATAATCATCAAACATTAAATAAAAATAATCAAACTTCATTCACAGATGGTTATAGAGATATAAAAAGCAATGGACATGAAATAATAAATAAAGATCTGAAGAATAATGAATGCAACAAAACAGATAAACAATCGATAAACTTCTTTCAAATAAGTTACGTAACATAACTAAAAAATAACCGAAACATTCAACGTATTTGATCAAAATAATATTAAATTAGGGATTTAAAACCGTAACAAACCGAATTGATACCTTACCAACAATAAGGATAAAATAGAAAAATTTAAAGAGAAAATAAAAATTCCATTTTAAAAGTAAATGCTCTTGATAAGATCCCTTGCCAATCACAGCATTACAAAAATACAGTTTTTAATTTTTAAAATGCTAGGACTTCAAAAAATAAAAAAATAAGCGGAAATTTATAGGAAACTATTTATTAACTATATAACAAAATAAATTAAAAAAATACAGTTGACTATAAAATACATAAACATAAATTATGCACACATAATAAATAAATTACAGTAGTCTTAAAAAATAATAATAATATGTTAAAAAAAACACCTTTGGTAAAAAAGATTCTAGACAAGACGTCGACAACAGCAGTAGAGGGAAAGGTATTAAGCTAGGGTTATGAGTCCAATGTGATGAAAAATAAATATATAAGTAATGTAAAGTACAAAATAACAAATTTATTCCCTAAGTATTTTATATGTATATATGACTAGCTACTATTATTAGTAAAAACTATAACAGCTATTATGTATTTTATAAAAAATACAATGTATATTTTATAGAATGGTAAAATTTGAGACGGATCATCCTGAAGATGGGAGGAAGTTTTCCTTGAAGAAGTATATAGTGCAAATGTGACTAGAGATTATATTATTTTTATTATTATTTCATTTTATTTATTTTTTTCATACACATAGTTTGATTATGTTCATTTTCTTAACCCTTCTATTTGTATATATTTTAAGAGAGATTTCATTTGCTTTTTTTTTTATTTTCATTCTTATTTTTTTTTAGTATGAATGTGATCATTCATCACTATTACCTATTTCCCACAATATTGTGGCAGATTGTAATATCTATCAATTAAATAAAGTTTAAAAAATAATAAAAAAAAAATTATTCAAGAAAGTCAAAAATTTAGAAAAAAAATCTGATGTATTAAGGGTGCCGCGGAAAAAAATCCGATTATTTAGGGAGCCCCAAACCAAAAAAGATTGGAAACCTCTGGGGTAGAGGATAAGACTAAAAAGGAAACAATCTCTTGTAATATTAACTTGGACTAGTAAATTTTTGTTTTTATAAATGTCTTCAAATCGTTTTTATGCTTATTACTGGTTAGATTTACTCATTTCAAGCATATTTTTTATTACTAATATAACCTCTTCCCAGACTATAACAGGTACTTTTAAAACAAGATCAAAACGATGTGTTGCTTGGTCCACACAATATTTCAGATCACTTATTGAAGTAAGGCGCACGTGCAAACTAAACCCACGCTTTCGGTCAAGATTTGGGCGTTGGCTAATAGTGTTTGATTTAGAAAGTTTATTTGGTTCAGTCCAAAATTAATATACTTCTATATTTATATGAGCAAAATAGAAATATTCAATATCTGCTTGTTTCTAATACGCAATAAATAGTCATAGATAATAGATATTTATGTGTGTAATTACAGATGACATTCCAACCAATCCTAACACTAACCTCACCACGTATGCCAATGACACATGTGTGCTCGCTGTTAATAATAACCCATTAATTGTATCCCAAAATCTCCAATCCCATATCACAGCCCTCAAAGATTGGTGTCGTAATTGGAGGATTAAGATAAATTCCAACAAATCCTATCAAATCACCTTTACCCTTCGTCGTAAACCTACTGAGTGTCCTACAGTTTCATTTAATGATGTTACTCTTACCCCTGTCGAACAGATCCGCTACCTTGGACTACATTTGGACAATCGATTAACCTGGAATGCTCACACCAGACTGAAAAGACAAGAAACTGCAAGTCGATTTCGACTATTACAGCACTTACAAGACAAACGGTCCAAACTTCCAACACATTACAAAAGACTGATCTACATGACTGTAATAAGACCAATCTGGGCATGTGGAGTTGAGCTTTGGGGCTCCACTAAACCTTCGAATTCCTCTCGTATTCAAACCTTACAATCCAAAATCCTTCGTAAAATACTCAATGCTCCTTACTTTGTCACAAATAAAATCATACATAAAGATCTTAATGTTCCCTATGTAACCGATCTAGCCCGAACCAGATATCACTCCTTCTATTATAAACTCTCTAACCACTCAAACCCCCTAGTTTCTAATCTTGCATCCTCTTCCATTCCTGACAATCCTCCGAGGCGCCTGAAAAGAAGATTGACATGAGACCAGTTAATGTAAAATGTCATTAGAGTGCTACCAATGGGTAGTTTCTCTACACGCCTGTAACACTCCAATTTAACTTAGATCAGATTTACTAAATTTATTATAATGTACAGTTGTAAATAGCAATAAATAAATATTAAAAAAAATGTGTGTATTTGAACTATAAAAATAATAGATATTATTTGAGACATCAGAGAAATATTCCAAACTAAAGTAGCTTATACAACATATATATTATTAAATAAAACTGAAAGCATAAAATAATTTTTTTTCTTTTACTAAGCCCAATTAATGAATCGGAAATAACCGAATTATTTATATCATACAATGGAAAATAATCCAAGAGTGTAAGTTCAAAGGCATTACATATAACAATAATAAATAAAATATATTAAGTTAGAATGATAAAAATATTCAAGTTAAGTGAGAAAAAAATATAACTATGAACTAATAAATTGCTTTTTAATTAATAAATATACATGTTTACATATTTACAAGCATATTAGTTTTTATGGAAAAACAATCTTCATTTGGGCAGCGGACGATAACATATTCATCCATGAAAAAACGCCTGAAGATCAGCTTGCCCTGAGAAGCAATTAATAAATAATTAAAGCAGGTGCTTACTCAACTAAGCACTCTTACTGTTGCAGTATCACTTTTATCGTTTTATATTTTCATAACAAAATAGGTTTACAATGGCAATATAAGCAGTTGCCTCTAAACAGATCGATAACTGAGGTTGTCGACCCGGAGAAGGAAGAAATGTCGCTGGTTATTGGGAAACGCCGAGGGACAGCTCGGAATTACTGCTGAAGGCCTCAATATGGCTTGTGGTAGGCACATTCTGTCTACCACAGCGTCAATATGAGAACATCACAGAGCATTCAATGATTAGGTCTGTATTACTCGATTTTAAAATGGGATAATGGTGTATATAAGATATATTTTATTCCTGAAAATAATTAATTTTACATTAGTAACACAGATCAATAAAAAGAAACATTGTATTTATTTTGTAGCAATCAAAGTTTCAGTCTATACGTCGAAAGATTACACTTGATATAAAATAAATTATGTACTAACAACTTTTAAAAAATGTCTAAAGATTATAAAGAAGCAATTATTCAATTTTTAACAAATTAAACAAAGTAGAAATATTTGGGAATAATAATTCTTTTGAACTTCAAACATATTTTAAAAGTTCTGCTCTAGCCCTCACACGTGGGGGATAGAGAGGGCTCAGAGATTCTCAGGTCGATTGTGTAAATATTGTATACAAGAGTGTAAATATGACTAGTGATTATTTTATTTTATTATTTATTTTTTCGTGCACATAGTTTGATTATGTTCATTTTCTTTATCCTTATGTTTATATATATATTTAGAGAGAGAATTTATTTATTTTAGTATAAATGTGACCAATTATCACTATTACTTATTGCTCACAACAGTGTGGCAGATTGTAATATCTATCGATAAATACAATTTTTTAATCTTAAAAAAATAAATATTTCATTTGTGAATTAGGATAAGTTTCGGACCTCATATTGTCCATTTAAAAAAAAAATCCCTAAAATATTAAATTAAATAATGTTAAAAATCTTTAAAAAAAAATTGTTGTATAAATCATTTTAACACAATGATTTATATAAATTTTTTGAAGGTTAATTACAGTATTTAATATATGATTTTAGTGATTTGTTTTGAAAATGGACATTATGAAATCCGAAACGTTATCCACTATGAATTTTTAAGGATGTTTACAGATGTTTTAAGAGTGTGATTGCTTTCCAAAGATATGCTACATTGAAGAATATTTGACCCTTAGCAAACAGTCCATACTATTACTTTCGATGGAATTGTAATAAAACTAATGAAAGCTGATAAAATCAACTTCAAATCCATACTGCACGACAGTTCTCGTTGATAAAATATCTCTAACGATATTTCACAGATAAAAGTTATAGTTACAACCAATTTAAACTTTTTATAGAAACTAGACAATATTTGAAAAGATTTATGATAGAAAATAAGGGTACCAGAAAGCGGCTCTTATCTTACTTTAATGAAGTATATGGCAAACTTATCTAAGGGCATTTTGGAGTTATTTAGTAGCAATTGAAAAAAGCCCCATGATTTCACCAAACTTCTAAAATATTTTTCTTCATACGTTAACTTCCTCAGCTAAAAGTATTTTTTATTTTATTAGTTAGGGGAAAGTTATCAAAATCTGAAAACTTTTTTTTTTACATCTTTATTCAAATTTGCAACTGTACATAATATTACAATCAGTAAATTTGATGTACTTTTATAATGGAGTGATATAGGCGTTTAGAGAAACTACCCATAGTAGAACTCGAATGATATTTTTACATTAGCAGGTCTCGTGGCTATATTTTTTAAGGCGCCTCGAAGGATTGTCAGGAATGGAAGAGGAAGCAAAGTTAGACACCAGTGGGTTTGGGTGGTTAGGGAGTTTGTAATGGAAAGAATGATATCTGGTTCGGGCTAGAACGGTCACATATGGAACATTAAAGTCTTTATGCATAATTTTATTTGTGACAAAGTAAGGAGCATTGAGGATTTTACGAAGAATTTTGGATTGTAAGCATTGGATACGAGAGGAATTCGAAGGTTTAGAGGAGCCCCAAAGCCCTCAAGCTCGGAGGTGTCCGAATGTCCAGATTGGCCTAATTACAGTCATGTAGATCAGTCTTTTGTAATGAATTGGAAGTACTTAGATGTACGACGAAGGGTGAGGGTGAAAATCTGAAAACTAGGACACATAGTCCATATTCGAGTTGTCTTGTGCAACCTCTTGTCTTAGCGGAAGAGATCTTCTCTCGACCTATTCCTGCGAAAAGACGTGTTGAAACATACATATAAAAAAAATGGTTCATCAGATCTTCCAGAAAAAATCCAGAAAAAAAATTTGAGAGGACTCCAGAAAATGGAACACCACTGTCAAGGAGGAAATGATGGAAGAGTGGAACCGACAGGGGGTGGTGACCCCGAATGAATATACCTTGAGGAAGTACTTTCCCAATGTCCGTTCACAGTTAGAAGCCAAGTGGGTCCTCCAGGACTACTGGCTCTCCCAATTCCTGACGGAGAATGGGGGCTTTCAAGCAGATATTTTGTGTACGGGTGGAAAAATTCAGTGGACCCAGCCCATCTCAACCTACGGCGAAGAGGTGGCCAAACAACTATATAACAAATGGGAAATTGATTTTCCACATTTGTTCTTAAAAATTTAAATTGTTATATTTGCAACTGTGGTAATAAACTGCTCTCACACGCCTGCATTGCTGTACGGGCAGGCTAAGACTGAATAATTAAATAAAAATAAAATATTTTATTCGTAAAAGTAAAAAATGAATCCATATTTTCTTTCTGGAATAGATATCTCACAATTTAGCCCTTCATAGCACTGTTAAAAAATTTGTAAGTATATATTTTAGAGAAAGGTTTATTGTGATTCATATATTATTTTAAAAAACGGCTTACACATTAGGCTTGAGATGTTTTTAAACTACTGCTTACGTTCGCATTACAAAAATAAATATCGATATGTTATCGCTAACATTATGAGTTTTAAACAGGAATATAGTATCTTCAAAGAAGTTTTAAAAAATACACCCTATTTTTATTTTAAATAAGCCAACAAAGGCCTATAAAAAAAGAGATATTTAAAAAAAAGTACGTATTTACTTAGTAATGACATCGTCAAAAACGTCAGTTTTTAAAAATATCTTTCAAAGTGGTAAATTTTTTTTTTTTGTAGAGTGTCAAGCCGCCATCTCAAAGATGTATTTATAAATTTAAATTACATCTTATAGATATAATTTAGATGTATTCACCATCCAAAACAACAAAAGAAATAGCACATTAGCCCTCAAAAGTAACACTTATGTCATTTATCTAGCCTTACATAAGTGCACACTATACATAGTGCCAGACAATCATAATTCATAAAGGATATGATTCAACATAAACACAACAATTATAAAAAGCTACGAGTGCATTAAACCATGTAATTTATTGGTGTGCTATTACGATGGAGAGATGCTCTATGAACACGCAGCTACTTCAACACGTTAAGTTGATATTAAGGTCTCGTTTATGACAAAGACCTGTAATAATACAAATTTTATAAATTTGGACTTTGTCATCTTCTAAGTATAAGCATCATTGAATGAAAAATCGTTCATGTACTAAAAGTAATTGAAATCAATAACTGCAAAAGCAAAATAGTTTTCGTTGCCAATTAATGTATTTATTGTCCGAAGTTAAGTACCAATAGAAAAGCCATTCCTATATCATTCAATTTACTCTAAATTGAAATGCAATCAAACACGAAGCTCCTTGGACTACATTGAACGATTTAAACATGCAATATTGATCATTTATCATTGCACATACTTTCCAAATGAACTAAACTTTCTCAAACGACAGTATAATATAATATTATACAAACTTTTAGTAATCGTTCGAAGCTCTAAAGAGAAATTAACATTATAATGCACATAAATCACTCAGACTTAATTATTAGGCACGATTTTCGTTTGCTACTATGATTGCAATAAAGTCAAAATTTAAAATTATTTTTCCTCCAGAATCCAATCCTTACAGTCCAAAATCCTTCGTAAAATCCTTAATGCTCCTTACTTGGTCACAAATCAAGTCATCCATCAGGACCTCAATATTCCATATGTTGCCGAATTGGCCAGAACCAGATACCGTTCCTGCCATAATAAACTTCTCAACCACCCAAATCCACTTGTTTCTAGTCTGGCTTCTCCTTCATTACCTAATAATCCTCCTAGGCGTCTGAAAAGAAGATGGCCTCGAGATCTTCTTCTCTAGAAATGTTATTGGAGTTCTATCAGTGGATAGATTCTCCACATGGTTTTATCATGTTACTATGTCACCTACAGCAAATTTACTTGTTGTATATATGTGTATACAAAAAAAAAAAAAATTATTTTTAGACTGGAAAAGAGATAAATCAGTGACAGATGAAAACTATAAATGTTGAGACAAATAGACAGAAATATGTACGCGATTGTGCTATTAACAAGAGAATGACCTAACACCAACAAAATAATAAAATTAAACTTATAGCAAAATAACATACTAACGTTTGGTAAACTTGTGTATTCAATATGTCATGAAAATTATATGCACCACATGCTTATATGCCTTGCAAAATTTAAACAAAGTAATACTAAAAGTAATAAGCGTTACAATCTGCAATAATCATGGATAATATTTTATACTGATAAATGTACACATTCATACCAAAATAAAAATAAATGAATAAACATAATAATTATAAAAACATAAATAATAATAAAATCGATGCATGTATATTAGCTGAAAGATAAATAAAGTGAATATAACCAAAATATGTACGTGAAAAAGTAATATAAAAGAAAAATGAGTAAAATTTTGAACTAATATAACAATAAAATAAAAACACTGATCACATTTACACTATTTATTCTCTCGACCTAAGGATCCTCGATCCCACTCTATTCCCCACGCATGAGGAGTAGGAGAGGGCTCGCCGAGATCCTATTGCAGACATCTCACTATGTCACTAGTAATAAGCCAGTGGAGGCTGAGTATGTGCGCTAAACACGGTAAAAAAATAATGCAGTGTATACGGTGAATATATTTCATTGTATACACTCCCTAAATTTTTTAACCTTAGTCCCATTGACTTGTTAAGAAAAAAAATGTATCGCGAAAACGCATAACCGATAAAGTGCATTAACTGGATACACATTATTATACGTTCGTTTTAATTAATAAATGCAACTTGTTATTATTGTAATATCAAATTGCCACCTTGTAAATCAGTTATTAGCATTTTCCTAGCTAACCTATTTTTTAAGTCGGTCATGGCCTTCCCTAGAGATAGTTATCTGGAGGTAGACATCTAGATATGAGGTCCAAAGCAAATTCTGGATAAGTTTGATTAAATGACTATGTAGGATTCCATTAGTTTAGCTTGTTTGGAATAAACTTCAATAGATAAACTGCGAATAAGAATACGAAGAATCTAAGTTTACGTTTAAAAAAATAAATGACTGAGCCTTTCTGATGGCTGCCTGGAGCCTTGCTGTTGTCCTAGTGTTATCGATGAAGCTGCTACGCAAGGTCACGCAACCTTCACTAATGACGTACTCTGAGATCTTATCGTTGTTTATCGATCTTATGGGACAAGCTAGAAAAAGATATATTAATTATCTCACTAATCCTCAACGCGATAGTTGGCTCTAGTTGGTATTCTTAACTAATTAATTTTTTTTTTGGTTGAATAACCCATTACATATAAATTAATAAATAAATTCCTCAATAAATGCATAATATTGAACTTATTATTTTTTATAAAAAATAGATAAATAACTGGGTCTGACAGATTCACCTGTCATACTACGGGTTGATATATCTATGTATTCATATATTAATATATGTTATATATATTAATATATTCATTATATATTAATAATATGAATGTATGTGAACATTTCTAATTTAACTTTAAAGAAATATACATTATAGCTTTTAGAATAAAAACAGCTAGTACATGGGTCACAAAAGTATCAGGTACCACCTCACTTAATATTAAAATTTTGTGTGCAATTTCAGATGCTGTAGTATTTAAATATATTTTATTTTTCCGTGTTTCCAAGTACTTTGATATATCTTTCTTTCCGCTGTGCGTAATAGAAAATTCACCATTCCATTTCTAAAATTTAACCATGAATTTTTTTTTTTTTTTTAATGGAAATTCACTTCTTGTATCATAGATGAATCCCCATCCTCTTTTCTACTCATTGTAAAAAATCGACAAAAAAAAAAATTATATTATTAATTAAAATTTATAATAACATAGTTTATGTGTTGAACATAAACTATGTTATTATTAATTAAAATTTATAATAACATAGTTTATGTGTTGAACATATTTTATTGTCCGCTTATAAATTAAATTAATTCGTCTGTTATAAAGTAACTACATTTTAAAAATTATTTTTATTTTAATCCTTAATAATTATAATACTAACTTGTATTATTTTTCCTCAGAATATGCCATAACGTAAGCACATCGTTCTATACTAGCGCTATACATTTTTCTGCACGTATAAAATACAGATAATACAATACAATACACTGGGCAATAATTCAAGAAAAACCAAGACTTACAACGTGGTGGTACGCAAGACAATCTAAAAAAAACTTTTCCCCCCAAAAGCGCCAGGTCACCTTGAACGGTGGGAATGACGAACACAAAACTATTTTTAGGGTATCCTAAAATTAATAAATAAATAGCATGATGATTGAGTATTTGTAAGGAAACGAAAATCGTAACTCTGGCGGTATAAAATCAAGATCATGACATGCTGTTTGTGTAACATCCATGAATTAATATGGTAAATGGAGATATTATCGACTCAAACATAAGCTATTCATAACATAGAGATTACTTGATGAAGCATTATGACTACCAAATGTATGGTAATCAGTTCGTACCCAGGGGAGATAGATATGAACCTATACATACTGATCTATAGTCTTCTAAATATTGACCGACCTCATTAATATTAAAATCAACGTCTCAGCAAACGTCATCCTCACCTTATCGTGTATTTTAATTTCTTTGGGTAGGGCACGTAGTATTTATCTACGGGTCTGTTGAATCCTCGCAACAAAATAATTTTAAAAAAACAGCTCATGAATTACTAAGCACACGACATAAAAGGTTTGGTTAAATGGTTTTCATTATTTATTATTAACAGACTAACTCTTTCGTGATTGTTTATGTTATTGTTAATCAAACTATTTATCTATCCATAGTTGAGAGACTTTTATAAATAATATAAACTTTTATAAATAATGCAATCTCAACTAGACCATTATGACAAATATTTCAGCTGGTGTAAATTTCCTTGACATATCAAATAAATACATTTCTGACCATTAGTTCCTGGTGATTCACTCACTAAATGTTTATTAGTATCGAAAAAAATATTGTGTGAAAAGCGCCTGAACATTTCCCTTATGTATTACAAATTATGTTGTATAGTAAATAAAAGGAAATGAAAAATATTTTATTATTCTAGAACTAGGTTCCTTTGGAACAATTATAAGGTAATTTTAATTTTACAACATATATTGGCCAAAATCATTTACTATGCAGCTTATTTCATAAATACCTTTCACAATTTTTTTCAAATATACTATATTACGATATTTATTAAAATATATTATATTACGACCTAACCATCATATTCAGTAAACAATTTTCATTATAATTAAATATTGAAGGGAATGAGCAACCAAGATCACATTTTATAAGCCAACGCCTGATGGTCCTGTCGATAGACCACAAGCGTCACCGGACAGTCGTGCGGACATGGTATGTTCTCAGCGCCTTACATTTCAACTTCAAGAAATTAATGTAATGTATCCTGAATTGACATTATGTTATCAGATAATAATTTCAAATCTGTAAAAATAATAATTAAAATTTCTAAAAAAAAAGTTTCAATAAAATTAAAAAAAATATAAGTAATATATATACAAGAGAATTGATAAACAAATAATTACAGGGTGTGGTTACTTTTTAAATATATTGAAGTTGAAATATGGCATCTTATTATATTATATATAAGGTAAGAGCGATAAAAAGATGAACTAGCAAATATTAGCCAATACAATTATTACAACGACTTAATATACTCTATTAATATAGTGTATTAATTATAGTACTATAAGTATATGATTATATGAGTACTCTTAGAAGATATAAGTGCTCTATAATTATTCTTACCTGATTCTTCAACATTGTTTACAAAAAAAAAAAAAACTGGTTAAAAAACTTAGCCTTCCATTTTTTTACTTAAGATCCCCCTGCTAATTAAGATTCTAACAGTAAAATGGAGCTGTATCAACCTTAAACAATACTGTTCTGTGTTGCTGTTTTGCAAAGAAAACAAGCTTTAAAAATCATTATAGATTTAAATACATTTATCCTCATTACAATAAATATGAAACTAAAGCTCATACATCATAAAGGCTTTCCAATTAAAAACAATAAGGCTCATATCTCGTTTCCAATGCTATGTCAACAAAGTAATGAACTAAACTAAACTTATGTGTCAAAATTATAGCACTAATGATTCTACTATGGTACAAAATGGTGACAAAATTTTGTTTAGTAATGATTAACTATACTATGAAGAGATATAACAGAAAAATTATTCATCTACGTTTAATGAGTACTTCCAAATTCTAACATAAGGAATAAAATCTCCTAGCGGATTAAAAAACATTTCGAGAACTGATTGGTCTTAGCAAAAGGGACGAATTCAATTTTTTTTTCTCTCTTTCACAATCTTTCCTTTGATGTAGACATAGATACTTGGAAGCATGACAAAGTGATTTGAAGTAATACACCAGAGTGAACACTAATGAAGGGCAACCATCATCTCGGAAAAATCACAAAATCATCTCTCAAAGGAAATTCTTACATTTTGTTTGATATCTTTGTGGATAGTACCCTTATCAGGAGTAAGATCTCAATCAAGTTCCTAGAATATGTTTTATGTATTTTTGTTCTAACTAAAATATATTTAATATATATGAATTTTTGGAGAATAATAAATATCTATAAGTGAAACGGGGAAAAAAAAATGAAAACAATAAAAAATAAGAATAACTGTTACTAAAAACATAGTTTCGACAAATTTATTTGTTTATCAACATTCTTCTTTACATAATAAAAAGTATGTATTTTTATTCTAATTTGTATAGCTTTAGGTATTTATCATTAATAAACTTTTTTTACGTAACTTATACATCTTTTTTACGTAACTTATACATAATCTTTACGTAATTTCAAATTGTTTATCTTTAATTTTTTTTTTTTTCATGAGTTATTTTAAATAGACAAAAATTGGGAGTAGTTATAATATATCATTCTTTCATACTAAACATAAAATAATTTAAATACAATTTTAGATCACGATACTTAGTATAAAAGTATATCGTTTGTAATGTAAACAGGTGGACCTCACATACTTGACACAATCACCGTTAAAACTCTTCAAACAATCCCTAACATATAAAATTTTTGAATATAATCAGTCCTCCCCCCCCCCTCTTAAAAGCATTCCAATTTATGCAATATTCATTTTAAAAATAAATTAGCTATAAATTGGAAATGATTATTAATTTAAGATTATAATATAAATTTTTATACTTCTGCACCAATACTATTAGAGCCGATTCATAAGTAACCACCAATTGTTTTATAAATATTAATTTTGCTCTCATTAAATAAGAAAATTATATTAATTAATATGTATTCACCACTATTATCTATAACCTTCTTCTATCTTCAGGCTGGCAGTTTATCAATCACTTCCTTGCGAAAAGTGGTTGTTTTGAACTGGAAGAAGTTGTCGACAACGTGCCTAACTAGCGTTTCAGAATTGAAGGTTTTTCCATTAAAAAAAAAACATTTCACAGGATTAAAAAAGAAAACAATTTAACTTAAAATGTATCACACAAAACAGTTAGGTAAAGATTAAATGAAGCATTGTCTATACAGGTTTATATCCTTAGTACAATTATGAGTGTAACTTTTATTAGCAGACCTTACATAATTTTCCTTAATTACCGATAAATTATTTAAAAATTTACATTTTATATTGGAAAAGAAGAATTTTTGTTAAATTGATAAATCTTATCACAATACTAATCACGATTTTATTAAAGCTGATGCAGATAATCCTAACGTTCAAGAATAAATATGGTGTATAAAGTAAGGATTAAAAAAGAAATCATCAAAACCTACACTCTTATGATGAGATACAATGATTTGCATACAAATAATTTTGTTGATAATCTTACTGCAAAAGCCTACTAGTAATTTTAATATTTTTTTTATAAATAAAAAAAAATAAAATTTACTATCATTGCTGATACTGATAAAATATTATAGCATTTTAATACCGCAGATGGCCTAGTAAGAGTAGTCACGGTGTACAATGAAATATACATGAGAGCATTATCCATAAAATTATATAGAAAGATGAGGATGACTTCGAAAATTATTAATAATGATCTTGATCTATACACATTTAATCATTAAAATCTAGAAATATTACCATTATCCCTAAAAATACGTTAATACTGTACAAAAATAGATGAGCTCTCCAATGATAATAACCTTTCTCTCATGACCTTAATCCCGAATATAATCTCCCTGAATGTGAAAAATAAAAATTAATAACTACTTATTTACCCCCTTCAGTCAGAAGAAGAAAATCCCCATACTTTCAGACCCTACCTATGCACAAAGAGCACACCAGCATTAATTAAATGAAAACTGTAAGCCGTATTTACCGGGCGGCCCTGAGGTACCTCGCTGACAATGACGCCTCGACAAATCCACCCTTTGGGGATATCGTTAGCTCTCAAGGGCTCGTTTTGTTTGCACCGGCTCCAAGGGTCTCAAGTACCTCTTCTACCAACAGCTCCTATTGCGTCACTAATAAAAGTTTTCATACTTATTCCCACAACCAGAAGTAAACAATATGGTATCTCAGGATCAATAATTTAAACATGAAGGTTTTAAAAACATCAACACTGGGACATAATTATGAATTTTGTTTTTTAAATAAACTAACATTCCATAGTTAAACGAATAAAAAATATTTTTTGAATAAATAAATACTTTAATTAATTACTTAATCTTGGTGTAACGGACCACAATTGGGCCTCTATTGGCATCTTTCTCCTGCCCCGGAGAAGCAGCTTTATCTTCTGATTCCCACGCTCATGAAGATATCCTCTGCAAGGTCATCCTACACCACGTTTTCCATGTCGGCCCTTATATTATTATTAAAAAATATTTTTGAGTAAATAGTATTCCCGGGGCAGCAGTAGCAGCGTGGCAACGCGCCTGTCTACCAACCCTAAGGTTGCGAGTTCGACCCCGGCCCCTCCGGGATTTTAACAAGCATACAATTATACAAATTCACTCACAGCCTCCCCTGGGTATTTGTGAGGCCCGTTAGCCAATGGTGGCACTCACAAAAATAGGTGTGGGAGGGACGAACCCACCCTATGAAAACCTTGTCAAGAAATGAGCGATGTATTTTCTAATACATCGCGCGAGGACTTCCATAGTCTGTCACCCATTTTTAGAAGGTAATAAAGTCAGTAAAATAATATTAACCTCGAGTTTATGTATATAATTTATAAAAATAAAATTTTATTTTCTTATTATCGAATTCAAATAGAACTCATGTATGTTAAAATTTGTTTTGAGTTGATATTTGGAATAAAATAATAAACAAATATAGTGTGTCGACCTTTTTTAGAAGGTAATAACGTCAGTAAAATAATATTAACTTCGAGTTTATGTATATAATTTATAAAAATTTTTATTTGAAATGGTATTTGGAAAAAATGAATAAAAAAATATTTATGTTAATATTTATTTAAATAATATTATTATGAAAAAAATTATAGCTTCAGTTAAAACAATTAATTTTACTGTTTTATGATAAATTATACTATTGACCCAAAAATGTGGATTTATTTTTTACTATTTTCTTTTTTTTCTAGGTATAATTATTAGTATTCACAATTTACACTATATATAGGTATAAACTATATATTTAAAACAAAATTTTGCATTTACAAATTTGTTCCAAAAAATACAACAAAGTAATCCCACTTTATTATTTTCTGCTTTTGAAAACTATATTTGTTTCAATAAAGTATCAATTATAACTAAATATCAAATCATAAAAAAATTACCAGCAGCGGGGACGATCAATTAATTTAATATCCGTGATCTTCAATAAATTTTTAAATTTCGTTCCAAGATGGCGACATTCAGACTAAAAGAATAGAAAAGAAGTGTGGGAGAAATACACGGGTGTTGGATAGCCAAACGAAAAATCGTACTTTATCGAATTCCGGGAAGTGAACTTAAGAAGCTGGAAAGCATTTATAGCATGTTGCGTAAAAATAAAGTATGAACTCGATATAAAGCAGACTTCACGATATGCTGCAAAAAGAATACAATGTGAAATCAGTTTAAGGCTATATTAAACAGAGTGGGTGATTATGGATCACCTTGCGTACGCCCGTCTGACCTCAAAATCCACCGGGGCCGATCTTGGAATTGGTAGGATGGAGCTTGGAGGTTGGCCACAAACGTATGTTTCATAGCGACAGCACAAACCCTGCATGTGTAACCCACCACAGCATTGGGCTTGAAGCAGCATAGACCAAGTAAGAACTCAGTTAATTTTTAACTAAACTTTTAACTTACCCCTCCATCTCCTCAATCTTTCTTTTCTTTTCTAATATATTAATTTAATTTTATCATTATTATTTTCCTATTTTAAAATCCTTCCAAATAATTAAATATCTTTAAAGTCTTTCTGTCTTCTCCACACTTAGGAAACCCTGATACAACATTTTACATGTAGTAATAGGGAGCCCCACAATGCAGATACGTGATACTAGAGTGAAGGTCATTTCCGATGAGTTTTCTGACTGGTTCATAAGTCGTGAAAAGCGATAAGACTTTCAGTGTGTTACATTCGGAAAACCAAACCGAGTCCCTACTCACTCCAATAGCATTACGCTTGCTTATCGGTGCTATGCGTAGGCTACTAGATAGCACCGCCTGATCCTTATAAAAATATAATTACTAACTACTTATAATAAATAAAAGTCTAATAAAATAAAGGACTAAGCATAAATAATGAGTCATATTAACATACTTTAATAGTAAAAGAATATAATAAAGTATAAAATATTTCATCATTAATAATAAATTTAGATGAAATTTCCAAGTAAAGTTTTCCTCTTAAAAAATAAAATAAATGTTACATTTTATAGTTAACTATAATGTGATAGCATTACTCTACATAAAAGTTAAGCTCCAAAAGACCGTGCCGGTGGTTAATGAGGTAATATCAATTAGGCCTTGACGCGGCTGATGAGACCAGTAAAGAATTCGCCCTCCCCCACGGCCATCGCAGTCAAGGTCCGCCACTAATTTCGGATTCCTCTTTTCCAATAAAATTTAATTTTCCCTCCTCAATGTGGTGTCAGGCAGGACCAAGGACGAGAGCTATATTTACTAATCCTTTGAAAAGTCTCTCTTACCGACACAGGCTACACACTAATTAATTAAACTCAACCCTCGAACTAAGGGAGAACAAGCAATGAGAACAATGATCCTTTATATCAAGTTGGCAAAAGATGGATTTTTTCCTTAATTACTATCTATTGATGTTTCGTTCCGACATTACTTTTCTTATTTATCCACTCTTTTCGAAACATTCAAAATTAAAAGTCAAAAAGAAATTGAGTAAATAGATACTGGAAATTGAAACCTATCTGGAACTACGCAACACAGATATTTGAGACAGACAAAAAGACACACCAACTTCAAATCTTTAATGCAAAAACTTCCAGAACAGTAACAAAAGCACCTTGGTATATAATATTATATAACTTTATATAACAAAGCAGTAATAGTCCAGTCAAATTGCTATTAACATAAAGGTAAACTAAATTATTTTATTGGATTCTAATCAAAAACTATTCGTAAAAGACGGTAGTGAAAGCTTTACCACTCCCTTGGGGTGCTTAGACCTAAAATGCCAGATTTTTCAAAATGGCCGCCGTGTATTTTTAAGTTTATAGCTAATAATCCCTAATGTAGTATGTAACTTAATAAAACTTAAAAGATTAAATTGCCCAAATTTTGGTATACACATTTAGTTATGAAGATATATTTCATGTTCAATTTTAAAAGGAAACGTAATGTTACCATAAAACGGTGTCCAGTGCCATGTGTGCAGTGTATTTTTGTTTATACCTATAAATCAATATGCAAGGAAATTATTTAACTTTTTTCTTGAGTTTCTTATTTCGAGAGGTAAATAGTTTACCCATTAAAAGTTTCCGCTTTGGTAATTTTGTTTCTGTACACTAATGTGCACGGGCGTGAGAGTGACGAGCCCATCCTATGAAAACCACGTCTGAAACGTGCGGTGTATTTCCCAAGTATAATCTATTCCTACGTTCCTAAAAAAAATTTTTTTTAGGTAGACTATACAAAAGGAACAGCAAATGCCCTTGAACAGTACTTTTAGAACTATTATAAATAGGTCAACAACAAGGAACTTCAGTTTATTAAAGAAAAATAACTAAAATGTTCGCTCTTTTTTTACTCAATGCACAATATCTTTAAAACTTAAAAAAATGTAAATAATTTTGTTTTTCTTATTCTCGAAAAATTTACTAATATTTAAGTACTAATTGAACTCATTACGTTCATTATTTTCTGAAATACAGTTTTTCAAACACCAATATTTTTTCCAAATAACGAAGAGAAAACACTTGTTAATATATTTCGGTAAATATCATGAAAACTAATTTTCCTAGAAAAATAGTCATTATTAACTACTTTATGGTAAATTTAATTAGCTTCAAATTGAGCCCTAATAAAACCCTTTCTAACAGGTTCAATAATGAATTATCACATAATATAGTGAAATATAATTAATCTTAGGTATTTTTATTCCTACAGCTTTGATTATAAATATTATTATATGATTTTGATATTTTACTGCATATTTTGAAAAAAGTTCAATGTCTAAAGAACTATTTGACGTTTATTACGGCTCAATCTGAAACTAGTTAAATACAACATAAAGTAGTTTATAATTAACAGCTCGGTAAGAGCAGTAGTTTTACAATTTGAATTTTCAAAGTGTTCATTGCTCGTTGTTTGATAAAAATATTAAAGTTGAATAAATTGAAAAAATGATTTTTTTTCTTGTTTTTTGTAGAAAATAATATTGGATTTGAAAAAACTGTATCTCGGGAATTATTGAACATAAAGAACCCAATTAAGGCTCAACTTGAAGTTCGCTAAATGCACAATTAATTAGTTTATAATGGTATTTCAGCTAATTGCATTACTTTAGAAGCTATTGGCAATGAACCTAAAAATATATGGTGGCCATTTTGAAAAGTTTGCAATATCAGGCCTACGGACCCTCAGGGAGTAAACTTTTCACCATCGCATTTTTCAAACAATTTTACGTTGTGATTCGTTTGCATAAATTAGTTTAAACTTATTTCTAGGTACAGATAAATTTAATGTTATTTTTACTGGACTGTAAAAATAAAATTTATATCAATATTCGTTTATAAATGATTGATTGGTAATTATGAATGATTCATAAATTATAGTAGAATTAGGATTTGTAGTTATTCTATTTGTCTATTGGAAGGCTAAGTTTTTTATTTATTAATTTTTATATGTTCTTTTGAAGATCAAAACAGTCCCACAGTGCAACTGACAAGATTCATTTTTTGGAGCCACTGAAAAATAAATATTGACTGATCATGGCGGGAATCGAACAGACATTCTGGAATCTCCGTTTTAACAAGCTTGGCATCCCCACAATTTAAAAAAAAAATTAAATACATTTAAGATTTTATGTAAATATTTTCATTTTATGGAAAACTTCATGTCGCACCATGTTAACTGATTCCTTGAATTTGAATCAGGGATATTTTAAAAATTATTTCATATAGACAGTCTTTGACCAGGTCAAGAGGATCCGGTTCAGAGTGGAAGCAAGGTACTGCAACAAATCTGCACTTACCCACAAGATAACACTTTACCGTGGGGTGGCCTTGAAGCACACTTCACTGAGTGCCTTGTCTCATCTGCTATTGAGAAAATGGGACAATGCAACCTCTTGTCCTTCATCTCGAGATCTCGAGTGCCTTTAAGTTGTATGCATTGGGGTTTGTTATATTATACACCTATTTTGTTATAATTAAGAATGAACTAAGGCAACAAAATTAAGTATTAAACAGTATTTTGATTCGTTTATAACAGGACCGGTTATAGGAATATAAGTAACAACCAGTTGTAAGGTACAAGTCCTGTGTAAAATGCATAGTATCTTTTTAATAAAATGCGACGGTTTTTAATGTATGAATTCGTTATGAAGAATATATTCTAAGGACCTTTGAACTTTTTTATATACGTTGTACTAAACCGGAACTGAGTGTAAAACATAACTGCATATAATTCTAGGAATTTTCCCCCATTTCCAACTTCTCTTTCTTGAGAAGTTTAAACTTGAATCTCAGTTTCATTTACTTAACTAAAACAATAGCAAATTTAACGATATTCAAAGAAAAGAATTTCCTTTCCAACCTTCAGGTCACTATAAAAAAATCCTAATTTGATTTATATATTGGAAACATCGGAGATACAATCGTAATGACTTTAATGAATTTAATTTATGATGGATATTTTGTTTTAATATTGGGACCACCGTCTAAATTGCCAATCCATTACAAAAGACTGATCTACATGACTATTATAAGGCCTATCTGGACATACGGAGTTGAGCTTTGGGGCTCCACTAATCCTTCAAATTCCTCCAGAATCCAATCCTTACAGTCAAAAATCCTTCGTAAAATCCTTAATGCTCCTTACTTTGTCACAAATCAAGTCATCCATCAGGACCTCAATATTCTATATGTTGCCGATTTGGCCAGAACCAGATACTGTTCCTTCCATAATAAACTTCTCAACCACCCAAATCCACTTGTTTCTAACCTGGCTTCTCCTTCATTACCTAATAATCCTCCTAGGCGTCTGAAAAGAAGATGGCCTCGAGATCTTCTTCTCTAGAAATGTTATTGGAGTTCTATCAGTGGGTAGATTCTCCACATGTTTTTATCATGTTACTATGTCACCTACAGCAAATTTACTTGTTGCATATATGTGTATACAGTTGTAAATATCAATAAATAAATTATTAAAAAAAATATATTGGGACCCACTTAATTATAGTGGTACAAATTACATAGGTACATAGATAGTATCTTCGAAACTTTCCAACATGTAAATCAAGCACTACTGTGCTTTTGTCATGACCTGATAGTAAAGAAAGAAAAATAAAATCATTGAATAAGGCCAATTCGAACAGTAATTAGTTTTATATTTAATGATGATTAATTTCAATGTCTAATGTGCTAATATTACTAATTTGATGAAGGAGGTAAATTGATATAACTACATGATAAAAAATGTTTCGAAAAAGTGACTAAAGACCTGAGAATGTAACATTCTCTAAAGATATCAGGAACACTGGTTTACTAATATATAAAATTCGACGAGGTAATTTTTTCCCCTGATCCAATGTAAAGGTCGAAGAGAGTTCTCAACGGAAAAGTTTGAATTATTAAAAAGTTTCAATCTAAGTTGAGCTGCTATCGGTGAATAATCCACTGTTTGATCCGCACACATTCCTCTGCCTCCATAATCGAGAATGTACACAAAGTAAAATGTTTCAAACACACACAAAACTGTTAATGTCACGTCCTCATTATTTTTAAATCTTTTTTTGAGATATTTTTCAATATCTGTATATTTAACATGCTAATATATAGTCTATATTCTAGAGATGATTCAAATATACATCATGCGTTGCTTAAAATATATTTAATAGAATAGAAAATAGTTCTATGTAGTTTAACGATTGAAAATCAATTTTTAAAATTAAAAAAAAAAATTACTTAAAACCCATGTTAAATGTTATAAGTATAGGATTGTGAGCAGTGCTATTTAAAGTCATCTTAAATGCATAAGAGCTCCTAGCGGATTTTCTGAGCAACTCGCTTTTTATAACCTTTCTTTCCAAACCTCTTTGTTATTTCTTACTTCTTTAAGTTTTGATTAATTATTATTACAACATGCCTAAAGTAGAAGTTGTGTGAAAGTTTTGCGACTGAGTGCCTTGTTGATCATTTAACTGGTAGAGAATCAAGATGAGCTAACTATCAATTGTCATTACATTATTATTGTCATCCATTGCTTTATTAGTTATAAAAACATCCAAAACAATACTAACACAATCAAAACATAAACTACGAGCAAGTAATCTAACATAACAACAACAAAAAAAATGGTGACAAGCTCATATGATCTATTGCGTGACGTCATTCTCATTTAACAGACATAGTAACAGACTCCCAACCATGTTATATATTATATCATTTTAACATGCTAAAAGAAGGAATTATTTCTCCATTTAACATGAGTTTTTCCATTTAACATGCAAAACTAAAGACTATGAATACCCATATTATTTTACTTAAGTTTTAGATTTTTTCTTAATGATTACTATTTTTTTTCCTATTTCTTATTTTGTTATAATTTAATTTATATTTCTGTAAATATGGTGTGAATGTGATATAGAATCCCTCTACATACCATTGTATGTAAAAAAATCGAATTCATTGTAAAACCATATTTAATGTTTTTGCTCTTCACTGAAGGTACGTCATGGAGGAGCTAACTAGATTTACCAATAAGTCGAGCAATTCCTTCAAATAAATGGCCTTGCTAACAGTTTGAAACCCGAAGATCGATTTATTATTATTATTGATCCCCTGTTCTATGAATGCTACAAAATGTCAAACAATGTTTTCTTTTAATCATATCGAGTATAGTCAGGCCCGACCGATGCGCCAAGAGTATTTTTGTTCCTTAGACACCTTTTATAAAACAGTATTACTTTCCTAGAGAAAAACATATTTTTTTAAGAGTTATTGTTATCCCAACTTTAAGAGTTAATTGCTAACACAATCACGCTTATACCGTGCTAAAAAGTGTAAGCGTACAAGGCGTGAAATACTAATAGTAAGAAGAACTGGAAAGGGCAAGAATTAAGTCACAGCTTAGGTTAAGGGGAAAATGCAAATAAGAAGAGTCTCACTAAAAAAAACAACGAATTTTGGAAGCTCAATTACACTACAATTTTATCCGAATATATACCATTTTCTTCTAATAAAGAAATGAATAGAATTCTCTGATTAGCAGAGAAAACATTATTCACCAAAGCTGCTTGAAATTCTATGATGAAGATATTGTTAGCGCAAAGTGGGTTGGGAGAAGCTACGCTAAATTAGACTTGGAAATAGTCTCTGATCTAATTTATTCATTATGTAATGTATCTGTTATTTAAATAACTCTAATATTTCATATTCAAATTTATTCAGCTATTTGACAATTGTTCAATCTCGATCATTGTTGAAATATACTTGAATTTGAGAGAATTTAATTATGTCAGCTTTGAAAGGACATAAATGATATATTCACAAATTTATATCCCATTCACGAAAAATGAAGCGAAAATCTCATAAAACATTAAAGATTATTTTAGAATTTCATTATTCGTTAAAAGGGGAATATGGACTAGAGTTTTATTGCTGGGTCCGGGAATTTAATTATAACGAACCTGTGGAATATTCTTTCATCTAAAAACTTTATTCCTAGCGTTTTATAATTAAATAAGAAAGAGAAAGAGTTGATATCGACCGTAGGACCGTGAGATGTCCACCGTGACGTATTGCGGTCCCTGATTGAACAGTGTTGAAGCAGAGGTTGTGATGTCCTCATTCAATTTGGACAAGGCTCTGTCCCTTTCGACCTATTTCCTTCGTAACAATAAAGGCCTATAGGGAGATATAGTGCTGTCGTTTAGGGGAAGCACATCAATGTGGAGTGGGGCATTGTTTTCGATGGCATTGGAGAATTTATTCTTTTCTAAATAGTAATAGGAGTGACACTTGGAAACTATGGGCTATTACAACCACATGATCCCCCATCGTAAGGCCAGAAGCGAATAAAGACTAGAGCTTCTCTCTACGCTTACTCCCAACTATCTAAAAAAATCAGAGGTTATACATATAAATATTAAGTGTTGTTAATTGTAAATTAATGGACTAATTATGGAATCTTTTCGGTCATTTCCAAAACCTTTACACTTTCTGGATCTCTATGTTGCCCCTTATCTTTCTTACCGCTTAACCCATCCCTATCAAGTATTCCATTCAGGGGCGTGTAATAATGGAGTGACAATCTGTACCTCATCTGATTTACGAATGTCAGTTAAAATCGTCTTGTAAATTATTTAACGATTGAAGCATTAAAAAAAAGAGTAGCTCTATTTTTTTAAAAAAACCTCAGAAACTTTAAAATTCTCAGTTAAGTAAAAAAAAATAGTTTTTGAATAACTTCAAAAAACCTCAGAAAATTTTAAATTCTCAGTTAAGTAAAAAAAAAAAGTTTTTGAATAACTACAAAAAACCTCAGAAAATTTTTAATTCTCAGTTAAGTAAAAAAATATAGTTTTCGAATAACTTCCTCAATTGTTACTATATAATACAGCATTTCCAGTGAAACATATATATCCCAAACGATGGGACTTGAGTTTGACAATTGACACAATTGTTGTTGCCAGTTTTTTCCAATAAATTGTGTTATACTTTATATACTTCAAGAAAAACAAAACTTCGCCAAAAATAGGAAAAGTTTTTATCTTTCTTTATTCTTTTTGTCCTTATGTAATGTGTGATTTCATTAGGGGGTTATGGGATATTGCTCACAGCCTTGTTCTTGGTGGTCCGACGTGTGGCCGCTTAACGACTTATGAACTTAGTCCTCCATCCCGCTCTTCGATTCCTTTACCAAATGGCTACATAAAGAAGATTTTAAAAAATACAAGAATAGAAAAGATCTCGTGTTTTTTTCTAGTGAAGTCTTAGCTGACTTTTCTTATGTGGATTTATTTTTTTTTTATTTAGGAGTATATCATTATATTATAAAATGTTAGACAGGAATTAGACAAAAAAATACCATGTAGTCAATCCTAAGTGTGGACCTAAAGAAACTATATAGTTGTTAACTGCAATAACTAACGTTAATAAATTCATGAAACTAAATATAAATAATTCCATGAAACTAATTTAATGAATTTAATTTAGTTTAATGACTAAAAAATTTCATTAATCCTGCACAAACCTCGGTTTAACACTACTAAAAACAACTTGATAGAATGTCTGATAAAAAAAAAAATTAAATAAAACAAGATTTTCAAAAATAACAATTTTTGAAGTGAAACTTCTATACCGACGTTCAACAACTCAAGCAAAAAAAGAAGGACCACGCTGGTCAGTTCTAGCAGAAACATTTTTGTAATAGGAGAGTAGGAGATTAAAGGAGCTTAAGATTACCATATGTACCGGTTCGATTAAGTGTCCCTTGTTATCTTATATTTTGCAACTACAATACAAAAAGCTTTTCTGCTAGAATTGACTTAGTAAATACTTGTTCTATTCAAATTATTCTGATACTAATATTTACTATTTCAAACTATAATAGCTAACACACGAACATTATAATTAAAATTTTAATATACAGTTATTTTTTTTTTTAATGTGCAAAGTTACAACCGTGAAACTCCCCGGTTTACAGTAATTAAATTTACGTAAAAGAATGGTGCCATTTATAATATAAAAAAAACTGGAACAAAGAGATATGGCCCTGTATAAACTGGAACATAAATCTTCAAGTAAAAAAAATTAAAAAGGTTCCATAATTCATATAGAAATATACGAGTTAGGCAGTGTTGCAACCGACCAAAAATATCACTCTGGATACCCAATATATATACAGGTTTAATGGAGCAATTAATGGTGGAAGGGAGTAAATAACTAACATGAAATATAAAAACCTCACAATTTCTCCAGATATTGTCAACAAATTTACTGTAATTTAAAATACATGGAGCTACCGATACCTCGGTCTAATATCATCGATGGAAATAGATAGGTTTTGATGAAAAAATGGATGTTTCAATCACACTTTGCTATCCCTACGGGAACATCACTATTTAATCATTTTACCAGCTATAACTATAGATTTTCTTCTTACTTTCAATCATCTATAAATGTAATATAAAACAGAGAGAAGTATGGTGAAACTTCTCTTAACGGGCACCCCCTTTATAACGTAACAACATCTTAACGGACAATTTTATTAATGTATCAGCCAAAAAGGTAGACAAAATGAAGTATTGAGTGCATTTGAACCCCTCCTCTACAGAGTCGGATACCAATTTAATCCCCCATTAGAATTTTTCACTTCCCTATAACGGACACATTCATAAAATATGAAATGAAATTAAAAAAAGTTTATTATACTGGGAATAGGTCTATTTAAAACAATTATAAGGTAATTTTAATTTAACAATGTATTGGCCAAAATAGTGCGGCGACACTTAATATCAGCTTTTGATCGAGTCTGCACCCGGAACTGCTTTACAAACTCCGTAAATTCCTACCTCCTACATACTTTCTCATTATTTGTTCCTTTCTCACTGACAGTTTATTTAAAGTAAACCACAATGGTTCCTATTCATCCCTCTTCTTTCAGTCCGCTGGTGTTCCTCAGGGTAGTATCCTCGGTCTCATCCTCTACACAATCTATACTGCTGACATACCAACCGATCCTAACACTATCCTCACCACGTGTGCTGATGACACATGTTTGCTCGCTGTTGATAATAACCCTTTAATTGCATCGCAAACTCTTTAATCCTATATCACAGTCCTCGAAGAATGGTGAAGTGAAAGGCAGCTTCCATAAAAAATTATTTGTCAAACGCATCAGTTCGGTGAGATGGAGGTTAGATCTCATATAAACGGGGCCTAGTAGTAAGGGATTGGACTGAGAATTTCAATTGTTGGTTTTGTAGGATATAGGACGGGCGTTGAGTACTAATTACTTGGAATAGAAAGGAATCTAGAAAATACTGGCATCGGAAGGATGGATAGAGCCACTTCAGCTCGACGTAATACTCGGTTATGTGCGTATCTCTAGTGATTCCGAACAGAAATTATTATGCGCTATTCATAAGAGGTTTAAGCTTAGCTTCGAAATTACCCGGGATTCCGCCGTATACCAGGCTGCAATAGTCAAATTGGGGTAAAAAAAATATATTTAAAAAAAGAGGAATATGCATGTACAAATTCATGATTCCAGAATCGACAGGTATTGTGTCGTCAATGTATATAGTTATTGTGTAGCCATCATTCAGTAAATGTTAATGCATACGTGTGTCCTTTCACATTATTCAATGTATAAATTAAATCTATACCACCACAATCCATGAAGGGTCAAGGACTTTAATTAACATGACAAACATAATAAAAAGTACTTAAGGAAGTACTGTAATTAGACTAAAGGTTGTGCAAGAAGGTGATTTAGTCACAACCTCGCACAACCACCAGTTTTTTTTCCCAATTAAGGGTCCCAATTCATAAGGCTGGATGGATCCCGGAGGACTCCCGAACCCACAGAGCTGACTCACGGCTACAGTGAAGCAGCAAATGATTTATATTTAATTATAAATTTAGTAAGAAGAAGTATTTCCTATAATACCTTGTTACATATTAGAAATTCGAGCAGTTTAGCTACCAATATATTTTTAATTTGTTTGCAAGAAAGGATCTATAACGAACAATGAATAATGAGAATCAATAAGTTCACATTAAGTATCTCATATTTAGATAAAGTGTTGACAATAGTTGCCAATGCCATAGAGATCAATAACGGTCGGTGATAGCCATGACCATTGTGCTGAGACGGCCGTGGATCGGATCGGATAAATTTAGTTAATGGAGTCGGCCTGATTTATAGGTCTCCTTCAAGGCAGCTTTCTCTAAAAAGGTGCCCCCCTCCATCGCAATACAGAGCTAACCAACCAATACAGCTGTGCCGGCCCTTCAACTAGAATTAATTGAATCGAAAGCTCTAACGACATCAGTTAGTTCAATATTGACTTTCGGTCTGTCTACCTTTGCTCTACCACAAACCGCTTACTGTCTCTTTTAGGGGTCCCAAGTTTTCTGTATAAATGTAAATATGTATATAATATTACTTTTTTCATGTTAAAAACACAATTACTCAAAATATATAATATTATCAACGCATCACATGCATCATGTAACATGATAAAGCCAACTTAAAACAATAACCAACTAGCAGGTGGACAACAACCCCGAATCGCAGTATACACACAGTCACTTGTTTAGCGTAATCACTAAGTTCTCCTCTCAATATCCTAGCAATAATAAATTTATAGAAATGAATATGATATGTATAGGATAGGGACTTAAGCATGAAAACATTATATATACAATACACATATACCAGCAATAAAGAGAAATTAAGACCAATTTGAGGTTTTTAAAACATATTTGGCAGTATTAAAGTGGAAATCATATTTAAATTCACATAAAGCGAGTATTGGTCGATGTACGACACGTCACGCTCTCTCAAGGAGATTATAATACTAAAAATAACAGAAGGAAATCGAAATAATTTTATAAACCTTGAATTAAAGAGCTATTGCAGTATATAAATATATTAATAGTATTCATTTTCTCCTATAAAAATATAAGTAATTTAATTAAATTAGTTAGTTTATTTCATACATGTCTTAATCTAAAGATTAAAATGATGTTTTATCATTACTTCGAAAAATAAAATAAAATACTAATAAGTCAAGCCAAAATATTATAATAAAATAAACACACTGTCTCATACGTATATTATTGTAAAATATTTACACTCAGCCTAAACTCTGAATTAAAAAAAAAAAAAAATTTCAATTTCCAAGTAATCAACATCATTATGAAGATAATTGGCGGATGAAATCTGAATATTATTAACATTACATTAAAACAGCATCTATATATCGCTAAGATGTTTTATTTTCACGCAGTCTTTATTTACACGAGACACTTTCATCGCTAGTTAATTAATTATAAGTGAATCTATTAGTAATTAGTAAATAAAAAGTTAATCTGAAATTTCCAGTACACCAAATTTAATTTTAAAATATATATCTTAATACACTAACTTTTAATAATAAAAATTTACAGAAACATATTAAAATTTAATTTTTAAAATATTAAATAAGCTAATAGACACCGATTACAAAAATGGGATTAATTATATTTCTAAATAACCACAATTAACAAACAATAATAACAACAATTAAGGCATCATTTCGATAAATACTTTCACTAATAATAATGAAAAATAAACACAAGTATCATAAATTATGTATTTAAAAACAATAAAAGATTTCATTCAGCTATATCTCGGTCATTATTTATGTTAATGGATGAAAAATATAAAAAGTTTTAAGATAACAATCGCAGAGCCTTACAATTAAAAATAAACTAAAACAATATATAGTAAGTATTATTTGTTGAAACTAAGGGTGAACTTTATTGCTTCTTTTATTGTCTTGTTTAGATAGTTACAACCCACAACTTTTCCCTTTTTAGATCTTAGGATAAAAACGGCTCTAAAGATTTTGATGAGACCTTCCTAAAGTCTTCTTCACAAAGCCCTCTAACTTTCTTGATAAAGATCAAGTCCCCACGAAAAATTAGAAAAAAAGCTATATTATAATGAAAACTTTATTTGTGCAGCACTCAAATATATTTTATTAGTGTCATAAAAATAAATCTACCGCTACAACTCATTGAAGGGTCAGGGAATCAGTACTTTGTAAGAGAGTACTGTTACTAGACCAAAGGTTTTGCAAGAAGGTGATTTGGGTAGAATCACGCTCTATCGCCAGATTTTTCTCTAAGGTTCCTACTTTATAAAACTGCGTGGGCCTCAAAGAGCTTGGAAACCCATTCGAGACGGGTTGATTCACGGCTACAGTAAAAGAGTAAATAATTGTTGCAGCCGGATTCGAAGCAGGCTTCTTGGAGTTCATAGAACAGTGTCTTACTACTGAGCCACGCAGCTCCATCCGAAGGACTGATCAGTTTGCCATTGTTAGTCAGTAATTACAACGGATTAAATTGTTTTAATTAATTTTTTTTTTAAACTAACGTTTCTGGAAATAAAACAATAATTTTTAATAACTGGAAGTTACATGTTAATGAGTTAAATACTATTCAAAATAGTCAGCGTCATATTTCATTTACAAAGAAATGGTGAAAAATTTTAATGTAAATTAATATTCTTTATGTATCTCATCATTGAATTTGAAAATGTCCTAAACTTTAAATGTAATTTAAAAAGTTTTACATTCTCATAGACAGTGGAGTAAGGCCGTACGGCGCTAAAGATATATCTGATCTGCATGACCGTAGTGCGCTGCTGACTTTGTATTTGTAATGACAGGCGCAATTGAAATCAAATTAACACTGATATTGTGAGAATTCATTGAATTAAATAATTCGCTTTTCTATTAAAATTTATAATAAAAACATTACATTACAATACGAATCATACTTCATACAAGTACTCTTACAAGCATATAATTTAATAAGATTATTATATAGTTAGGAAAAAGTATATTTGGTTTATTTCACAATGATTCTTAACTTCGTAAAATCAGATTTAAAAAAATTATTAAATAACAATATAGAAGTTTTCGTTTTCTCTGAATTCGCTAAAAATTTGGGTATGATCAATTGTTCCCTTGATTTGTAGTTTTTAATGTCACGCTTTTACGTTAAGGACTATGATCACTTATTATTATTACTTCTTATATTATACTTATTTAAAATTAAATTTTAAACCTGAATTGTAAGATTAGAATTAGTTCAGGGTTTCATCATAAATTAAATACCACCCTATAATAATAAATTTGACAAACGTACATTAGTCTATATCGTACCAAATCTGTTCAATTGCTTACCAGAAGAACTAATAAATACATCAACTACAAAAAAATAAATAAATATTTAACTCGTTACTTTCTTACATCTATGATTCCCAATTATTAATTTTAATTCACCAAATGACCATATCTGCCTGTACTTTTTCTTAACTCCACATAATTTATTCACTACAGTCCGTATTAGTAATGTATGTGTATGCTTAGTATTAGATATTATTGGATTCTTGTTTTTATAATATTTTGTTTTATTCTCATTATTATATTAATCCACTAATTTGCAGCATTATTATTCACATCAAAATCCTTTCAGTTATTTTTATTATTATATTTATTTTTTTATTTTTTTAGAATAATTATTATTTTATTTTTTACTTTATTTTCATTTTAGTAGTTGTTAATTAAATTATTAGTTGTATTTCGCCCTAATAGTCAAAATTGTAATAATTACATTTCACTTATGTCTATCATTTGTATGTGTTATTTTGGCACCGATCGATAGATGTCATCTGGTCGGACCATATTGGATGTAAGTTTTTAAATGAATAAAACAAATCATTTTTCAAACATATTTTGAAATATTATACAACCGGTTCTAACACGAAAAAAAACTGAATTAATTTTTGTGAGATTTTAATTAAGACCTGAATACAGTAAAAACAACGTAATATAATTAATTCATCCTGTCTGTCAGAAATGTTTTCCGTGGCCGTTTAATTAAGTTAATAAGGAACTTGTAACATAAAGGAATACGGACTGATTTGCTTATACAAAAATATTTTTGAACATGGTAAGTTTCTTTTCAAAATACTAAATACTTATTTTAATGTTGGCTTGTAATAATAAAAAATGGAATTGTCTGTTAGACAGAACTCATGATTAAAAATGTGATAAATAATACAAAAGTTGATTAAGTAACTGAGAGAGTTTGATGGGGACACTTAATCTCAGTGACCTCAAGAAAACAAAACACATCAGCTTTAGTCTGAGCAAACATTTGCTTAGTGGATGGCTTTTTAAAGCGTACAGACCACTTGGGATAAGAAACTCTGTGGCTGTAGGATTCAAAACAGAATATAACTGGAGCTTGTAAGGTTTGGTCGTTCATACTCCTTGGATCAAAGTTGATTTGCTGAAGCCGTTAAATCGATACAATAAATATTTTTTTAAACAGCACCGTGTTCAATGAAAACAATTTCAGAAAATATAATTATTTTTTGCACTTTTATTCATTCCATCATTCTATGGTAAATTAAATTATTTAAAACTAAGTTTTTAAACTAAAATTGTAAGATCAGAATTAGTTCAGGGTTTTAATATAAATTAAAAGTTCTTACCTGTTGAGGTCTCTATTAGGAAAACTAGTTTTTCATCTAAATTTCCTTCAGGAGCATGTTCTGTGATTAAAAACCTTGAAAGTTTTAGATTAAGTATTAGTTTTTTTCCTCTTTTCCTAGTCAAAACAGTCTCATATAGCTCCTGCTTTTTCAGCTTCCAAGATTTTTTTAATTTGTTAGTATTTTTTGTTTATACTTGTATACATTTTAAAAAAAAGTCATGTTCTAATATTGTACACTACTAATGTTTGTAATTACTATTGTATACTTTTATAGATCTGTTTGTTGTTAGATTAAAAATATCGTCTGATTAGACTAAAATAAGTATGCTGTGTAACTAGCTACTCAATGAAGTTGGACAGTACAACTTTATATTTATATTTTAATAATGTTTTTCCTTCCCTATCTCAGTAACTGTTTTTCCAAGGGTCACATCATTCATGAAAAAAAATAAAAATCCTCTACAACTTTCATTCCCATGACTTTTTTTTATACTAGTAGGAAATAATATCTCTTAGTCAATTGAATATTTTAACTAATTACATTGAACTTATCTCATTTAATTACTGCGGTGAAAGTCCCTTTTTAATTCGAGAGGGCTTCGGCTCCGTACTCTACTTTATCGCAGTAATTTGCTAATTGAACTCCCAGGTAATCAGAATAATGGCAAAGTTGTAGGGCACCTTTTATGTACTACAGTTTAGCACCATTGCTTACTTTGTTAAATATTTGGCCTTGATTCTCTCTAGTTAATAATATATGGAATGATGATTTTGTAATTTCATAAAGAAATAATAATGAAAAGTTTCGGACATTAAACATTATATTGGACTTTTTTTTCTCATTAAAAAAATTAAACTTTAATATAAATTAAATTCAATATTCAAAAATAAATTTTTGATCTAAAAGCGGCACTGTGCTGTATTTTTCACTGCCTAAGTTAGGAAACAGCATTCGGCGTGTTTAACCTCCATGTAATTTATTATTATCATTTACGTATATTTCCAAATATGTGTATTACAGAAAAGCTGAAGCTGAATAGACCCCCAGCAAATAATAAAATATAACCTAATGAGAAATTTCGAAATATAATATACTGAAATGTGGGAGTGGGTATCTCAGTGGTAAGGCACTGTGCTACTAACTCCAATGACCCGGGCAGTGACAGATAATTATATTCTGTATCTCTGAAGCTGTGAGTCAGCACTTAGGGTTCGGAAGCCCTGCGGGGTACAACCGGTTATTAAGTGGGATTAAGATTCTGACCAAATAACCTCCTTGCACAACCGTTAGTCTAGTAACAGTACTTCCTTTATACAGTAAAGCACTACTTACCCTTGATGGGTTATAGCAGTAGAAATTTAGTTTAGTTTATTTTTTAATTTACTAAAATAAAATGATAAAAACTATTATTATAATTTCAAAACTTCAAAATAAGGATGCTAATGGAGTAAAAAGATTTTATTCAATATTTTGAATTTTTCTAGATTTATTCAAATCTCTAACCCAATTTACAAAGCGAATACGTATTGAAAAAAAATAAAGCTGCCGATCCTAGCTAAACAAAACGAGAGGAAAATATAGAGACCTGTTGGTGAAATATTTACCTTTCTCGTTTGCCAAAGAGTAATTTTTAACTCTCGCTCACCGGTGGGTGAGGTCTCTGATTTTTTGTTTAATTCCATTTAATTTTCTGGATAATAATATTGAATCAATGAACATTATTTCGGAATTGTTAGCAAAACGTTAATAAATCACATGATAATTCGTAAAAAAATCTTATAATAATACTTGTTAGACTATACTTTTTTTGTAAATATCCGTATGAGTTGTTCCTCCAAGGAGTCCAAGATTTTTTTTTTTCAGGGAGTTGTAGGCGGAGATTTCTGCTAAACAGTACCTCAAAACATTTTTTTAATTAATGACTAATCCAAACATTGATTGGCGTTTGAAAGCAGCAACATCAAAATTATCGGTTACTAGAAGACAATTTTTTTGGAGTTATTAACTAAATAGCCGAACCTGTGTACTACCCCGGTGAAAAAAAAAAAAAAATCTTGGACTCCTTGGAGGAACAACTCATACGGATATTTACAAAAAAAGTATAGTCTAACAAGTATTATTATAAGATTTTTTTATGAATTATCATGTGATTTATTAACGTTTTGCTAACAATTCCTAAATAATGTACATTGCTTCAATATTATTATCCAGAAAATTAAATGATTCGCATAGTTCAGCAAATTCATCTTTACTAAAAGTTTATTTTTAAACAAAAAATCAGAGAACCGTCGGCTGAAAATCAGGTCGAAACGTCGGCATAAATAAATATTTTTTGTTTATTTATGTTGTTTCTTTGCTGACCGCACCCCCAACCATCTTCTACAATCACAAAATGTTTTAATTATTAGTAAATTATTTTTTTATTCATGGACCCATATTGTTTCGGGACTGTTAGGGGGCAGAGAAAAAACACTGATAGAGGTCTTTTTGAAAATATGCATAACCAGAAATTGCCCAGTTTATAAAAGACATTAGAATTTCTTCATAATTACCCCCGCAAGAAAGAAGATTATTAAGAAGAACAAAAGGGTGTTTTTGTATTCGGAAAGAGACTAGACAGTTTATAAACAAAAAGAGATTAAAACTTTTGCTGTATAGGGACAGCTGAAAGCCTAAAATATTTAGGGATTTGTTGTAAAAAGAACAATTGAAGTTATCAACCAACTAACAGATGTTTTGTCATATAATAATAATTAAAAATAAGACAAATAGAGGAAATTATATAAATAAAAATTATAATGACATTAGGTTAGCAAGAAAACACATCGTCACGAAATAATCAATTTCATCCCATTTTAATATTTATAATTTCAAAATAGTTGTTTCCATTGAAAAAGTAATGTTACCACTTGATTCAATGTTAAAATGGACATGAAAAATAGTTGTCACCCGTTAAAGGAAATGCCCAATATTACATTTTATGTGCTTTGTAGATTTCAGGTGCATTCCTTGTTTTATGAAAAAACAATACAAAACTGTTTATGACTTACTAACCGAACACCCCAATCTACTGGTATAAACTTTACAGATTGACGAACTACCATGAAGATTGAAGTGCCTCCAGAGGTCTGCTAACATGAGATGTACTCTACACTAGCAGAGTTCGTCACTGGAAGGCTTCAACAACATTCATGATTTCAAAATAAACTAGTGTGGAAGTTTTTTAATGAAGCTCATATTTACATTACATGCCAAAAGGCATAAGTAAAATTTCGAAGAAATAATATTAATAATAAATGGAATAAAAAATAGGAATTTTAATTTGTAAAAAAGAAGTAGTTACCAATTTTTCGCATTTACTTTAGAATGTGTATATTTAGAAAGTATACTTATTAAGAAGTTTCAAACAATAGTTTTAGCTGACTAGATTGGAAACCCGTCCTTTTGTGCGTCAACTGAAAAATATGCATGGTTTGCCGTAGGGGTTGTAGGTCCGATTTCCTCTTCGATTGTTCGACAGGAAGGTACGTTGCTGTTAACAATATCCTCGTCAGTAAAACTTTTTAATAAGTGTGAAATAATTTAATAAAATAATAATGAAAACACTACGTATTTTTGGATGATTTTTTTCTCCAATCAAAAATTGAATTTGCAGGTAAAAAGGTACTGTTCGGATACTGGTGCTGATGGAACTTCTGAGTTCTGTTGATAGAGAAAAATCACTATCGGAAAAGAGTCATGAATAAGATATTGGTTGGAAGGGATATATTAGTGACCGTACTCACAAGTCGCATCGAAGGCAACTTCTAAGTTTGAATTAATCTAAAATTTATAAACAGGGAGAATGTTAGTAGAATTGGAAAGTAGTCAGAGTGCTTGGGTGTTATATGACAGTTTTATTTTCCGATTTTCAATAAATAATAAAACATCAGATAACCTATCATTTTTTGTTTATCTTTTTTCTTGTTGAGAAAGATACTGAGATCAGTTCAACGAATGAGCTCCTTTAATAATTGTATTACGGTAATTTCTTTTAATGAAATGAATGAAAAAATAACTTTATTCTGGGACATATGTCCCCTAAGAATAATTACAAGGTTCATACAGTGAGATT
>NW_027106498.1:0-4824 GCF_000696795.3 Halyomorpha halys
CCAAGGAGCATTAACTGCGATTTTTTGGACTTCTTTTGAAAATATTGTAGTTTTTTTCCTTTTCGTGAAGGATGCCGCTCCCCAGACTTCACAACCGTACATCAGCAGTGGCCTGAGGATTGTTTTAAATATAAGAATAGTTGTTTCTGGTTTTAGTTTGGAATTTCTGTTTAGGATAGGATATAGCATTTCTAACCTTGCATAAGTTTAATGATACTAGGGGAGATAGTATACCACATATAAAATATTTATATAAGTATTTCACATTGAACTAATTATTTTTTATAATTAACTTTTTTATAAATACTTAATAAAAAGAATAACATACAAAATTTGATCAGCAAAAAAAATATTAGTTAAGAAAGAAAACAGTTGGACTAGGACCTAAGTTATTATTGGAAAGGGTTAATATGGTTATTAGTTAACTGCCAATTTAAAGGTTGATATAGAAATCAATTTGTTACACACATAGGATATACCTAGTTTTGTATTATGATATTTACTTTTAACTGTAAAATACGCTTTGAAAATGCATCATTAATAATAACAATGTTTAGTGAATATTTTTTTTTTTAAAACCGCTGCTGAGCCATCCAGGACTCGAAGGCCGTACACAAAGGCAGCCTAATAAACCAGCCAGGAGAGACTTGATCTATTTTCGAACTGCCTCATTTGCCTGTGGATGGACAGGAGCTGTCATTGGAAAACAATCCATCTTAATAGACTGACGGATCGTACTCCGGCTCAACGGGAGGGCCGTCATTCCGACGTCATTCATCATCTGGAAGTAGCAGCTTACCCTCCAGCTATCTCTGGTCGGCATCTGACCGCTGCTGCGCTCTATCTGGACCTTATTTCGATTGTCCGTTTGCTGTCGTTTGTCTTCGTTCTGCAGGAACAAGGAGCTTCTTGTTTGGTTGAAGGAACTAGCGAAAAGCTGACTGAATAATTCGACCATCATTCATTGGAACATGACTAATAAATTATAAGCAACATGTACAGTTTATTTTCTGTTGTATAATAAAATCACTCAATAACCAAAGTAACTAATAATGTGCCACTTCAAAAATCAGGGGTAATCCATTTTTATTTTATTTGTTTTTTCATGAATAAAATCATTGATTCAATCTTCAATTTTTAAAGATTGAATCAATTTTTCAATGCTTAATACGTTTTGTTACAGGGTGCAAATAAATAAAAAGTCAGAAGTTTATTCTTATACAGAAAATTTAGTCAACATTAGCAAACGTACATGGCTTATCGTGAAACGTGGTATTGTTAGAGTTTTCCATATATTTTGCCTCACTCATGTCATTTGTTTCTTCAGAACGTTATTATATCAGATTTTTAAAAATCTAAAAATTTGACTTTGTTTAAATGGTTTGAGTTTTATCTATGTAACTCTTTACTAAAAAAACAAATCTTATTTTATAGTGTGCGAGCTCTCATCAGGATGTAAATCCTTTAAGACATCATAAATAGAAAATTCACCGATGTAGAATAAGGGGTTATAAACAATAAATAAAATATTACAATTTTATTAATTTTTCAGAGAAATATAAATAAAGCACTGATTCAAATAATTTATTTAAATAAACATATGATAACAAGGAGAACCGCTAAATATATACATTTCTTCTAGAGAAGTGAACTAGCGGTGAAAGCACTTGGACTGTCAGAAATGATGGAATTGTCCTGAGGTTTCTAAACTTCCCTGGTTAGAAGACTTCCAATAATCATGACTACTTTGTTCGTAGATGGGCACCGGTACTTTGACGAACTCGGGTACTTTTACTTCGTAAGGTACCTTCTTCTCCACGAAATATGGTACTTTCTTCTCAACGGTAACAGGATACGGCTTTGGAACTTCCACGGGATAAGGCTTCTCAACGTGAACCTCAACCTTCACTGGGACTTTCTTTTCTACAACATATGGAACTTTCTTTTCTACAATATAGGGTACTTTGTACGGCTTTGGAATCTCGACCAGCTCCTTTACTGGATACGGAACTTTTTTCTCAACTGGATAAGGCACTTTTTTCTCGACGTAAACTGGAATCGGCTTTGGTACGTGATATGGTACTGGCTTCTCAAATTTCACTTCGATTGGTACTTTGACTTCCTTGTACACTGGATATGGGTGAGGTACTTCAACCTTCACTGGAACCGGTACCTTCTTCTCGATGTGTACAGGATATGGTTTGTCAACGTGGAATGGAACTGGTCGTTCGATAGGCACTTTAACTGGTACTGGGACGTGCTTCTCCACTTTGACGGGGTACGGCACTATTTCTTCCTTAGTAATGATCTGTGTTTTGATCGGATGATGTTCAAAATGTTCGAATCCCATACATCCCGTGGCCACGAGAAGAAATAGATGGAGTTTTGTCAGTTCGCACATGTTGTATGAGATGGTGGATGGATACTGAACACAATGGCTAGAGGAGGGTTATATATAGTGTACAACATTGGACATGGATGTTGGTTAATGACTGGCTACTCATTAGATATTCTGATGTATGAACGTTAACGACTTAGTTACCTAATGGGATGTCCGCTTGAAACAAGAAATGCACTATTTGTATTTAGTTCGAAGCACTTCGATATCAACAATTTTGTTCGATATCAACAAATTATCTCATTACTAAATTAATAAAAATATGATATTGGTCAGCACTTAGGTGTCATACTCATTCAGGTTATTAGTTATATACTTACTGATAAACCTATTTTTTAATTCAGTTTATATTTTGTTCACATTATGTCTAAAATGTGTGATGATCTATGTAGGTATAATGATTTTCTTTGAAAACACTGTTAAGTAAAATTAAACTAGCCAAGGTTTCGATCAAGTTTTGGCAAATATGTTGCCTAAAAAGTTTAATGTTAGCATATTAAATAATAAAAACATTTTATTTATTTATATTTTATTGGGACTAAATGTTTTTGACCTCTACCCGGGCAACGTTACTTCATTAATTACATAGAATCAATTAACAATTTTCTGTATTCTTTAGTTCTCTTACATTTTTTAAAATTAACCAATGTTAAGTTTATTCTGTATTAAATGTTTTTCCTAACTAAAATTAAGGAGTTTTCTATCAAAAGAAAATTATTCAATATATGAAATTTATTATTGAAAAATTATTATGGGAGGATCTCATGCATATATCTAAATGTCTTTTAGAAATTATTGATTTATAACACCTATTTGAAAAGTGAAAAATTTTTAAATAAACTAAATCTGTTTAAGCTGTAGAATTTTCGTTTCTTAAAATAAAAAATTATACATTACCTTTTAATAAAAAATTTCTAATTTTGTATACCTCATTTTAATCGAAATTATTAAAATTATGACATTTGAGTTTAAAGCTAATTTAATCCTAACATGTTATTTGTTATTGTATTTAAAATTGTTGATTTGTGAAATGTTAAAAAAAAAATTATGTTCCAAATCATTACAGTAATTAGTTAATTATGATTATTATTATTATTTATTTATTTAAGTGTTTAGACCGCTAGGACCATTTACACTAGATTTACAAAGTTAGTAAATTATAATTGACATATTCACAAAGTTACAACTACAAAGTGAGAAAGTTACAACTTAACAATTAAAATTATGGTTACAGGACAGGTAAACTGGAAAATTTTTCGGACTGATCTTGAAAACGTACTTGACTTAAAATTCCACTAAAAACAAAATAACAGATCGACTCTGCTATCGAAATACTTTCTAGATCGATAGGAACTACTATCAGTAACAATACTTCACCAATGAAAATAAAAAGTTTTAGAGAAAACAACTTACCTCGTCACATACAAGCATAATTAACAGAAAAACGCCGGGCAAGAGCGAGGCGGCACAGAACAAGATATCCCTCGGACAAAACTCATTACAATACATTGACTAACAGACTAAAAGCAGAAATAAGAAAACACAGAATACAAAATTTCCAAAACTTAACAGAAAACTTAAATACCACTGACAAATCATTATGGAGAACTACTAAAATACAAATCTTTCAACCATCCACTTCTCACTGAAAATAAGACTTGGACACGATCAGATGAAAAAAAAAATGTTCGGCGAACACCTCTTCAAAACTTTTAACCCCCATCCTGATATCCTTAATCCAACCCATCTTGAACATGTTAAAGCAGAGATTACAATTCCACTCCAAATGACCCTTCCTCCTAATGCCTTTCATCCTCAGAAATAATGAACATCATCTACCAATTACCTTCTAAAAAAGCTCCTGGCCATGATCTTATCACATCACACATTCTGAAACAGCTCCCTCGTAAAGCCATTCTATTCCTTACCTATATCTATAATGCTACACTCCAATCCACCAATTTCCCTGACCCTTGGAAAATGTCTATGATAAAAATGTTTCCCAAACCCTCCAAGCCACTTGAATATCCATCTTGCTACCGTTCTATTTCACTCTTGCCCATTAAAGGCAAAATCCTAGAAAAACTCTTATTAAAACGCCTCTATCCAACCCTTGACTCATATCATGTTATTCCTGACCACCAGTTTGGATTTAGAACATCTCATGCTACCATACAACAGTCATCGAGTGGTTGATGTCATATCTTCCACATTGGAGTGCGGTATGTACTGCACGGGAGTCTTCCTCGATGTTGAACAAGCTTTTAGATCGAGTCTGGCATCCAGGTCTGCTCTATAAACTTCGTCAATTAAGAATTGACGAAGTTTATATCTCCCCCAACATATTTTCTTATAATCCGCTCCTACCTCACTGATAGAACCTTTAAAATAAATCATAACCTAGCCTACTCATCTCTCTTTTCTCA
>NW_027106499.1:0-825 GCF_000696795.3 Halyomorpha halys
CATATAGCTCGACAGTGTCCCTATATGTATCGGCGAAGGGAGCAAAATGTACCTGAACCGATGGAGGTCAATGCTCAGAGATTACGGAGAAATAATCTCTCGAAAGAAGAACGGATCCATGAGTGAATCCAGGGAGATGTCCGAGACCTCAGGAACAGAAACTGAAGCGGGAGACTATGAGCGAGAGGATAGCCAGCAAGGCAAGAGGAGGACTTGGAGACGAATCGGAGAAGCAGCTAGAACACGAGGAGAGTTCTGAGGAGCGTACTCACAGAGGGGCTGCCGCAGGTTGGAGATCAACCATATGAGAGGAGAACACGGCGGTTTGCCTGTAATAGAGATTGCAGGAGTGAGGTGTCTGGTAGACACCGGTAGTTCCAGTACTATCATGAGTCGAGAGGCTGTGGAGAAGTTGTGTAGAGGAGAGAGAGCACACCGGATTCAAGTATGTCAGTGTAGGTTAATCACCTTAGGTGGCCCTTGTGAAGTAGAGGGGGAGGCGGAAATAGGTTTGAACCATTGGGGATTTAGTAAGGGCATCTTGAAAGTCCATATTGTAAAGACCATTCCGAGAGAATATAAAGTAATTGTGGGATGTGACCTGTTATTAGTAAGATTAGGATAGGAGGTAAGATCTACAAATATCGTCAACAACAGAGGAATGAGGGTGCACGAATTGGCGCAATCAATCAAGCTGAGGACTGGAGACAGCGACTCAAGAGGCAATACCACGATATTTTTTTTTACAGAATAGGATATCCTCGGAGCGACCGGGAAGACTGTCCATGAGATCCCACTGAAGCAGGAGAGGGTAACATATGTAAA
>NW_027106499.1:3239-3576 GCF_000696795.3 Halyomorpha halys
GAAGCTGCGAGGTTTGTCTACGCACTAAGTGCTACACACATCCGCCTAAAGGAAGACAGGAGAAGACACCTACCACAGATGCACCAGGTGCAAGATAGGTCTTCGGAAGCAGTATTGGCAGCTCTCCGCTTGTGGTTTCAGTTCCACAGAGTTCCCGAACACATCTCATCGGATGGTGGAAGAGAATTTGACAACTCTTTGATACGAAAGGAATTAATTCTTTTTAAATTTATGTTTGATTATGGCGATATACTGAATAAATTACGTTGTATTGTTTTTTAATTGTATAAATTCACGATTTTATTTTTGTTTTGCTTTACTTTTAGTTTGTAATAAT
>NW_027106499.1:7960-9670 GCF_000696795.3 Halyomorpha halys
CTACATTCCAAAAGACGAATTAAGAAAGGAGACTATAAAAAAAATGGCAATGTCACGGGAATATGGCATTCAGTGGAAGATGCACAGGCTGGTGCCCAATATCGAGGCCTGGGTGAATAGGAACCATGGGGAGGTATATTATTATATCACCCACTTTATCACTGGGCATGGTTGCTTCCGAGCCTACCAGTATAGGTTTAAGCTCGATGAGACTGGAGAAAGTCTATTGTGCCCAGGAAAGGAAGAGAGTGCAGAGCACGTTTTCTTCTTCTGTCACCGCTTTCACGAAGAAAGAAGAGACTTCCTACGTGTTTGCGGCTCAGACCCAACAGCAGATAATATTGTCAATATTATGCTGCTTAACCGAGATTATTGGATGGCAGGCCAACGATTTGCTGCACAGGTGATGCAGAAGTTAATAAATGAGGAGAGAGATAGGCGAACCAGGAGATAGCCTAAAACAATGAGGCGGCACTCAGCCAATCACCCCCATGATGTAATGCCTAACGGCGGTCCCGTGGAGGGTGAAAAAGAGGTATAGGGCGGTGGTTTGAGTGGGTAAGAATCCCACACACGGATAAGTACGGGCCTATCCGTGTCTTTTGAAGATTTCCACCGACCCTCGTAAAAAAAAAAAAACACACACAATGCCCATCACAGCGGTCATCACAATGTCCATCCGGAAAGCCTATGGGGGTACGCAAACGGCGGTTATTTCACTTCCGGTTCTGCAGGCAAGGAAGATCATGGTTCATGGAAAGGTCCGAGTAAGACTCGTTGTAAGCCGTATACGTGAAAGGCTTAAAGTTCCAAAGTGGAACAATGGGCAAACACACTTGGTCACTGTAGCATCTAATGCCACAAGACTTACTTCATCCGCACCAAGAAGAATGTGCATGGCAAGATAAGGATTTTTGCATGCTAAATCCAACTGTATTTTGAAAAGTTGGAAACAGCTGCACTCCCTATCGAAACTGTAGACGGCCACACCCAAACGAAGGAGGTAAGTCCACATAGGAAGAATGCTGTTAAATCAGAAGGAACAGTAACCACACCTTCTTTAACAGGCAATAAAAGGAAAAACACTGCAAACAAGAAGAAAATTGCACAACCCAATGCACCAGTGGTGCATCATAATGCAGATCACCCTCAGAGATCTTATACAGTTCAGCGTGGAGAACAGCAGGAGGAGCTATGGCAAGAAGTGCGAAAGAGATCTAGGAAGAAACCTCGCCCTAAGCCACCGAGGCCAGCCGCAGTCATAGTAAAAATACCAGAGAGCCAGTCCTACTCAGATGTCCTACGAAAGGTGAGAGAAGATCCGGCGATGGTGGAAATGGCTAAATCAATTACAAAGGTCCGGAAAATTAATAAAGGAGACCTTTTACTCCAATTGGACAGGAAGAAAGAGCAATCTCTTGCTTCACTAAAGAGTTCAATGGAGGGTGTGCTTGGCGAAGGGGCAGAAGTGCGGACTTGGACGGAGGAGTCCCTTTTCGAGCTGCGAGATTTGGATAATCTCACCACCAAAGAGGAGGTTGCGGAGCCCTTAAAACCTCTCCTGAATGAAGAGTCAATGCCCATCACAGCGGTAAAGTCCATCCGGAAAGCCTATGACGGTACGCAAACGGCGGTTATTTCACTTCTAGTTCTCCAGGCAAGGAAGATCTTAGCTCATGGAAAGGTCCGAGTAGGACTGGTTGTAAGCCG
>NW_027106499.1:10285-16319 GCF_000696795.3 Halyomorpha halys
TACTGAATGTATAGATAATACATATATGACGGATTTTCCACAAATCACGCAGGAGAAGTTAGAGGACATCGCCTCGGACCTACAACATGGCAAGGCACCAGGATTGGACGGAATTCCTAATGTGGCTCTGAAGGTGGCTCTCAGGAAAAGGCCAGATCTTTTCATCGATCTCTACTTCCGGTTCTGCAGGCAAGGAAGATCATAGCTCATGGAAAGGTCCGAGTAGGACTGGTTGTAAGCCGTATACGAGAAAGACTCAAAGTTCTAAAGTGTTTCCGTTGCTGGGAGTACGGACACATAGCCCGGAATTGTGTTAGAAAGGATAGGACCTGCCTATGTCGAAACTGTGGTAAAGCAGGTGATTGTAACCAGAAACCTCAATGCGCATTATGCGCGGGAAAAGAATATGCCGATGACCCCAGTGGAAGTAGTAAGTGTCCAGCTTTCCGTACAGCATTGGGAACAATGATGCAAGTCTAACAACATCGCAGATGAGAATACTTCAACTGAATCTGAACCATTGTAAAGCTGCACAAGATCTCCTTTACCAAACAGTATGGGAACAGAACATCGACGTCGCTATACTCTGTAAACAATATAAAAATCTAGATGGAAACTCCGTGGGTATCCGAAGTGAGTGGTAAAGCTGCTGTGTGGGCCTGTAATTCCCAAGCTATTCAGGAAGTGAATACTACATTGCACTCCGGCTTTGTATGGGCGAAGATCAATGACATGTACATCTTTAGCTGCTACGCCTATCCCAGCATCACAATAGAAGACTTTGCAAATTTGTTGAATCGCATTGTCTTAGAGGCTAGTTGCCATAAGCCAGCTATCATAGCAGGTGATTTCAACGCATGGGTAACTGAATGGGGAAGGAGAATAACAAATCGACGAGGTGAAGTTCTCCTGGAAGCTTTCGCACAACTAAATGATATGATCCTTATGAACACCGGAACAAATCTGACGTTTACATAAGTAGGAAGATCATCAATCATTGATTTGACGTTTGTCAGTGGACGCATGCATCGGATCGCTACTTGGGAAGTTTGTAGATTTTATACAAACAGTGATCACCAGGCTATATTGATCACACTACATACGCCTACAAGAAAGAAGAGTTGTCGATGGAGGACTAATGGCTGGAATACAAAAACTGATGATGACGCTTCATTCACTTTAATGCTAGAGGATGAGTATGAATTAAAAGGGCCAGCCGAGGAAAAGGCGCACATACTGACCTCTTTTATATCTGGGGCTTGTGATACAGCTATGACCCGTTCAAAGCCTGGCAAACATCATTCCTCAGTGTACTGGTGGACAGATACTATTGGCGATCTTCGCCGGTGTTGCAACCAAGCAAGAAGACGTTACCAGCGAGTGAGACGTCTACCGGAGTTTTCAGTGCTTCAAGAAGAGTTCAGGAGAGATAGAAGGAGCCTCCGACAAGCCATTAAAGAAAGCAAACGACGGTGCTGGAGAGAACTCAGTGATGAGGTAGATGCAGACCAATGGGATAGACCTTACAAAATAGCGCTTAAGAAACTTTGTAAAGGCACGATACAGTATTGTCAGAACACTATTACCTGAACAGGCGAATACTACTGAATGTATAGATAATACATATATGACGGATTTTCCACAAATCACGCAGGAGAAGTTAGAGGACATCGCCTCGGACCTACAACATGGCAAGGTACCTGGGTTGGACGGAATTCCGAATGTGGCTCTCAGGAAAAGGCCATATCTTTTCATCGATCTCTTCAGTTCTTGTATTCGTGAAGGCTCAATCCCGAAACCTTGGAAGATACAGCGCCTCGTACTTATTCCAAAGAAGAGTAAGGGAAGACTGAAAGACCCGTCAACCTATCGTCCAATTTGCTTATTGGATACTATGGGTAAGGCATTCGAGAAAACCCATAATGGCCTATTGTATGGAGATGTACTAACAATAATGATTCCCTGTCGTTTTAAACATTTGAGTTCCTCCCGGATGTGGTGACGTAGTGCCTGTGGGTATCTCCTTTCCTTTACATATGTTACCCTCTCCTGCTTCAGTGGGATCTCATGGACGTTCTTCCCGGTCGCTCCGAGGATATCCCCTTCTGTACAAAAAATATCCTCGCTTTATATATAACTGTATTCCCTCTTATGTATTATATATCAAGCTACGCTCTGAGTGAGTATCAACTTCAATGTCAGCTGACTGAGTAGATCAGTTGACTCAAATGTGTACATTGTCGTGCTGGACTTGTCTGAGAAACAACAGAGTTGGTCATTTCTCTCTCCTTTATATCATTTTAGTTCCTCCAAACTGATATTCTATCAATAACGTTTCAGTGGCTTTAAAGTTATGAAGATTAGAGAAAAGAGAGGAAAGTAGTTTGATCTTTTTTAACTGTTTTAGAGTCTAGTGAGTCTAAATTATATAAATTAAGTAACTCTTATTTTCGAGAAATAATTCAAGCAACAAAAAATATCCTGAATAAATAATCGTGAGTTTCAAACCTTGAAATCGTGAATTAAAATTTAAAACCTAAGAAATTAAAAATGATTGTGTAATTGGGTGCAACTTATCTAACAGAACATTAAAACCTTTTCATCTATTGTCAATAGTGCACTGGTAAAATTTTGAAGTAGAAAATTAAGACTAGTAATTGTCCCTATCCTTTTCTTTAGAAAAACCTATCCTTGGGCACATTAAAATCTAGCTAATTCTTCTCTGGCGAGCACTTGATGAAATAAATGCTTAAATATTGAGAAAATTCCGGCTGGAAGAGGAAGAAAAACTTCGAAATTTATAAGATGAACTTCTCTAACATAATACAAATTGACTTATAAAGTTTGAATTCCTTAGATCAATATGAAAGAACTGCAAAGATATCTTTAAAACTACTATAAACGGTGAAAATAATGGGAGCTTCGTTGAAAATATTGAGACTCCTAAAATGCATTTTTCTGAAACTGAATCCATTCAAATAAATTTTCCGATACTCTAACTCAATTTGGAAGCGCTTTAGAAGTGTACAAGACTTTCATAACCGTGAAAAATACATTTTATCATCAAGAAATTTTGACTGTAATTAATATTCCCCCATTATACATTTATAGTATGGTTATATCATGTGAATAAATAATATTTATATACATGTCTCCTTTGACTTATGTTGCAGTCCAAACATGAAAAAATAATTTATTTCAGGTAAAAACTGCTAAGAGAATATTGAATGAAATTTCCGCCACCAATAATCCTACCCACAAGCTTTTCAGAATTAATCAGCATAATGGAAAGTCTTAACAAGGCTATAAAGATGAGAGTGTACAAAGCATTTAGGTATCAAGTTTCATAATAAATAGGATCGGGGCAATTTCACATCCTCCTCTATCTGCATAGTTTTATGTAATACAGAATAGCAGGAGGTGAAACAATGGTGTAAGTAATAAGTTTTATACACTTCGATTATAAAGTTACAAATTCCATGCATAATTTAGACGGCGAGTTGTTCCTAGGACAGGAGAGGGAAAGTTCCTAATTGCTGGATTAACTCATTTGGAGGGAAAACTCAGGAAGCTATGAACTATTACTTTGAACGGGTTCAAGAATGGATAAAGGTGGAGAAATAATTATGAGTTTGAGGAAACTATCGCAAGCTCATTGAGCTATACTCTTGCACTGTCATTGCAAGAATTCTTGGAAAGCATACTATAATTTTTATCCCTTCTCTTCGTAATAAATAACAATAAACAACCAACCCTAGCTTAAACGATTCTTCTAATTATAAAAAATGAAATAAAAAAATCAATAAAATAATTTTGCAGAATCTAAAAAATTTAAATTCATAATTTTTTTTTTGTATCATTTTCATGTTGGTTGTCCAATATCCCCTCCTGGGATGTTTTAGAAGGCTAGGATGAGTGATCTGTTACTGAAGTTGTTCTATCAAGTCACTGTTCCTACTCTGGTTGTGATTATATATAGTTAAACGAACAATATTTATATATATCAGAATATGTATTTATATCAGTTAAAATTATACTAACTAATGTTTTTATAAGTTTGGACTAATATTGTAGGGGTAAACTTCTAAGGAAACTGGCGCCAAAAAGGGGTTTTACGATGAAATATGAGGGCGTAGCAAAGGTATGGGAGCCTATCACGGCCCACCTCCCAGTTCAATTTGGATTACAACGGGCAGAATTTATATTAATTTCAAAGTAAACCTTAGTTCCAAGGGCGTGGTCAACTTACTTAGTTTTGGTCTACTTCCCCTTTGAAGAATAAAATGTCATTTTAGTTTAAAGAGTTTTACGTATTTCACATCAAGATAACATTCCAATAAGTTTCTTTCATTATCTACACTAAAAAAGGTTATATTGAAGCCAGCGCGGTCATTAACGATCTACTACAAGCACTATAGTCCATTATCTTACTAAAGATGTCTATTCATCTAATAACATTAGAAACATAGGTCTATATACACTATTAATTTTTTCCTTTATACATCATTACTAATTTTGATTTTTATAAGAAAATATTAAAGAACTCTCCAAACTTCATACGAGTTATGCTAAGGAGTTACAAAAAGGATTAATAAAAATTAAATAAGTCACGTGTTAACCAGAACTTCGTTAAGATTGAAACGCTTGGCCGATTTTATAGAATAATGAAAATAATAAGAAAATCCATAAGATGGGTGCTCAAAGAAAAAATGTAGCAAGCTGGAAAAACTTTTAAGTGGAATGGAACGTATTTTTTCTTTTACTTAGGGTTATTATCTTCGTTTCCTAAATGTATTTTTAAAAAGGAGGCTTAGAAAGAAGAGTAACTACTTCCCTCTTGTTTCGGTTTTTTCTATTTTATGCGATGGCTCGTAACACAAAGCTGGAAATCATTAAAAAAAATGTTTACGAACGTTTTAGACAAAGAAGAGGTTGCCAATTTGAAATAGATGTAAACGTCATCCTATTTCGAGCGTGTGATTCGTACATACATTTCAACTTTTCGATTTTTTTGTTTTTTAATAATAGTTCCATTAGTTTTGTTCCCAGCGGGACTGTGAATGAGGTATCATAAGATTAACCAAAAGATGTATGATCAACTAATCAAACGAACATCATGACAATTTAGGTTGTTTATTTTGATGACTGTGCTTAAAAAAGTATGAGTTTTGTACTAATTTGATAAACGAGTGTATCAAATTAGTACAAAACTCAAACTTCCGTTTTGTCTCATTAATTATACAGTTTCTTATAGAATTCAAACAAGACCTTTTTTGTATTTACGTTTTCGATTCGGAATGGATATTTTCTCACATGTTTGATGTAAAGATAATATTTTTATCAGGTCTTGGCAATAAGTTACAACATTTATATGGTTTTTCACAAAACAATTGTCTTCTTATTAATTTAAAATTCGCTAGTGTGTTGGTGAGTCACAACGTAAAAAATGATCAGTTATTGAAGTAAATGAATAAGAATTTTTTGAAGAATGCCGTTAATTAAATAAATTTCATAATTAATCGCCGTTAAACAATTAAATGATTAAACAGTACTACTAATAAGGCGTTTCGCCCAATCAGTCCCGCTTGCTTAAGTGATTACGCAAATTCGACAACGAAAACCCGCTTGGCTTGGTCCTTATGTTAGTACCTAATGGCAAGAGAGTGTCAATAGAAGCTGTTAATTGAGACGGCCGCCATTTAAATGGCTCTAAAGAGAGGCAGTCCTCATTTTAATGGTATTCCTAATTGCAACAAACACTGTTTACAATGTACTATAGCAACCATCCATCCCCAATGATTCGAGTTCGGATCGGGCTTTCCAACTCAAACACACCTATTCCCGTTCATGCGAAAGGGTCATTTGACAGCTTGTCACAGAAGCTATTCAATCATCCAACTATTCATATTTATTAGCCTTTCATAATTAAACCATAATTGATCTAATAATTATTATTTGATATTTTAAGTAAAAAATTTATTCAAACCTTTGAAATAAATTACAGTATAACAGTAACTATAGATTTCAAACATAG
>NW_027106499.1:17529-30800 GCF_000696795.3 Halyomorpha halys
AAAAAAAAAAATATTGTAACTTTATAGCATGTATTGGTTAATTTATGTTACCAAAACATAATAACAAAGTATTTCAAAATGTTTAATTTTAACTAAAAAATATAATAAACTTTAAGAAACTATCGATTATATTCATTATATATAAGCTTCAAATTTACAGCTTATACCGCTGGTACCTGCCGATATGCCATTTATTTCAACGTTTCTTTCATGAGACGCTAAGCACGAATGTCATCGAATATATTGGATCAGTTTATGTCACCAAATCATATAAAGTGCATGTGTATGTTTAATTTAACTAAATTCATAAATTTATAGCAAACTATATTCATTAAATCTATATACACCCTCAAATATAGCAATAGCGAAGCATTGCCGGATCAGCTAGTAATGTAGAAAACATAATATATTACAATACAATATCTAGTTGAAATTCAACACAAAAAATCAACATAAACGTATTTTTTTGTTAATTTTACATCATTTACTTACAGCAATAATTATTGCTTACTTCGCTAGTCCTTTGATAAATTGGAAGGAGGAAAATTCCGTATTTCCCCCACCTTTCTTCATTGTTTATTATTATATGCAAAAGTAGTATACATAGTCGTTCTGAGGAAAGTCATAAATAATAAGTGAAGTTTATAAAAGGTTTAGTAACTCATGAATATACATATATCAAAGTCAAAAAGTTTCATGTCAGGTTTTGCTTTCAAAGAAAGCGTGGCAACTAGATAGAAACAAAGTAACCACATCAGCCAACAAACAAACGATTTTATTTAACACCAGGCTATCATCGCACCGTTCTGCAACTACATCTCCATTATTTCGCAAATTACTTTTACGATAGCGGTAAAGGGAAAAATGAAAACAGATCACCCCAAGGCCCATCTGTGCAATAAATCGGACCCTGAATATTTTTTTAAAAATTCCCTCAAGGGACATTTCTCTCCAATTATGGCAACTTTATTAGTAGAATAATTTTTCTCAGCAATCGCGATAGGGTAATGCAGACTGCATATTACATACTAGTGCTATCTTAAGCGACCTTACCAACTAACTCCTTATCTTTAGCCCTTAACTGAACTCATGTGGCTGCGATTTTTTTTGCTTTTATGATCACGAAAAGCTTTTATTCTAACATTTAGAATGAGCTATAGCGAATATATATTTCGACTGTTAAAAATTTTAAATTTAAAAAAGATAAGTGCAAAATTCATTTTAAATTCATAAATTTAAGCCAGCCAGAAATTTTTTTAAATTCTAGGCATACAAAATATAAACCACCACAAGTCACAGTGGCGTTAATAAAACTAGACTGACAAATCTCAAACGAAAAGGACGTGATATTTGGGTACGTGGAATATAAAAACCATAGTGGAAAGCTAAATTCGTGTAGGAGTTCATTAAGCACAGAATAAACATTGTTGGTATATCTAAATAAAAATCGGAGAAGTGCGCCTGGATCAGTGATACAGACTCATTTATTCAGGGATTTATAAAATTAAACATGCTAAATAATTAGTAGGCTTTATTATTAAGAAAGAATCATGATGTCAAACCTTTTAAAATAATAATTAGAAAAAATAGAAACCTTTGTACGAATTGACTGCGCGAAAAAAACGGTGGGAGAGATGTGACATCAAAGGGTCCTCTCTTGTGTGAAAGTCTTCATGCAGCATACAAGTGCCGTAAATAACTATAGGTTGTGAGTATTTTTATTATGTTTCTGGTGAACTAATTAATAAAACATATTTACTGTCATGTATATAATTGTATCAATTTTTTTTGTTTATTAAATTTGTTTTTTATTTACATCTTTCACGTTATTTTTTTTAATAATATGTATTTTTATCACATTTACCTATTTTTATAGATTTCGACCAATTGTATTAATTATCAATAACATTTCTTTTTAATTATCAGTAATCTGGTTTCTTTATAAAATACTTTTATTGAAATAATCGTTTAAATGATTATTATTGAATATTCCATCAAGACTTTTTTAACTCTAAATCATTTACACTTTTTATAATTGGTGAAGAAAAAAATAGCAGAATCCAAGTTGAAAGGTCTCCTGAGCCCAAATTGCCAAGTATCCCAAATTGATCTGTCACCATGCGCAGGTGTGATAACCCATCACATTAACGAAAATTTACGTAAATACAATTGTATATAAAAAAGGAATATGCTTAGCATCTTACAGAACATTTTTGCTCAAACTGACCAACTACTTGTGGTCCTTAGTGTCGATTTATAAAAAAAATTAAATGGCATAAATATCGTTTATTAAAAAAAAAAAAAAAAAAAGATATCTTTCATTGTTAAATTCAAATAAAATATTTGATTAACTAATGGAGAATAAAGAAAAGTATTTACACTGATATGAAATGAATTTTAAAATACTAGATTACTAATGAATGTATACTAGATATATAATATACCGTTGAAAAGCTAACAAATTTTGAGAAAAACAATATCTAATGTTTATTGTCGTGGAAACTAATGGAGTGTGATGACAACTGAATACTGCAAGATGAATTTATAATTAAATATTATTTAAGTAAGAGATAGGGTTACCATTCTACAATAATAAAGTAATCGCTATTTAGAATTAAGCTAGGGTTGATTTTTAGCGTGAATGAAAGTGTGATTTTTTTCGTATTAATCAAATGAAAATGTAAAACTCTAACACCATTCATTCAGAAAACCTATAAACCATGAAGCACGTATGTATGTTCAATAAATGTTTCCAAGCTTCAAGAATACTAACTGAATTACAGAAGAAGATATGATTTTAACCCCTTCTCCATAAAAATTATAATAATAAATAAAATATTGTAAAAATTGTTTGATTGTAAAGAATAATACAACTCCTTAACATAAAAGAATTTCACCACTTGAGGCCTTATGGCTCATCAATCCAACTCTTTGAGAGAAGTATTATCCAATGAAATTCAGCTGTCTTAATCACAACTGGGACGTCTAACTTAATCAAGGGGATTTTCAGTCCATTAAGGCGTAAAATGGGACCCCAATTCGAGAATATACATTAATGATGAACTTGTCTAACAATCGATCCAAAAGTTTAAGTTTCATTACTTTTTCACCAAGCAATCCTAAGTACCCACTCATTTAATTTATTTTTGTTTTGAAACTAATGATTGAAATGCTAATTTTAATGCTATAGATATAAAGTTCTTTCTCACAAAAAATGCAGGTTTTTTTTTAACAATTCATATTCAATTTTGCGTTGAATGATTATGATGTTTGCAGCATTGTTTCCAAACAGCAATAAAATAAATACCAATTTTTAATCGTTCAAGACTCAAGTACCAAGAAAAAAAAAACCGAGTGAGTAAGTAAGTAATTGCGTTTCATGCAAAAACTTCAAAATAAAATGTTCTATGAGGTTTTGAATCGAAGGTCCCGGCCATGGACAAAAATATTTATTATAGAAGGAGTAACCAAACATGATAATGTAATTCGCGACGGAGAGGGTCATTTCGCTGTTTTAAGTTTAATTTGCTAATTTTTTTTATAGCTGCGTGGTATTACTTTTTACACGTTCAAGTTACGAAGTTCTTTTAAGTTTTAATTGATCTTTTCAAAATCGATTGCATGTATAAAATATTAGTTTGAAGTGAAAATATTAGTTACTAAATTCAAAAATTACGAAAAGTAAAAAGTTATTTCTAGTTCTAGAGTAAAGGATACTTGGAGTATAAAAATCTGATGCGAAGAGAACAATAAAATTTCGAAACAATATCACCATAGTATAATTGTTTCGTTGTTGGCTGATCCTTAAGGGCAATGATTTTTAATAAATTAAAAAATGTTTTTTGAATTGAATAAAATATGTATTCCACAAATTTTCAGCAGTTCAAATGTGTGAAATACAATTTAAAACGATGCATTTGTATAAATGAAAAAAAATATATATAATAGAAATAGGAGGAGATAGATTTATGTCAAATCAGAAAAATAAATAATTTATAATTTTAGAAAGAAGCTTATATCGAATTGGTATTAAATAAATAAGATCATTTATACATACGTACATTATTATTAGCTACATTTTATTACTGTTTTTGGTTTAGGAAAATTTACCTATTGTTTTTTATTTCGAGCCAAGTTATACCAGTAATATAAATATTTTATTTATAAATATTTATCCGCCTTCAGGAAGCAGTTGAGGAAAGAAGTTGGGTATGCAAAAACAGAAAGAGACGATACAAAGTGGGGGCCGAGTGGGTTGGATATGATCCCATCTCAGAGCCGGAACCACATAGCGGTGGGACTTCCTTTGAACACAGCCAGAGTTTTTTCCAACCAAGGATTATATCCAAAATATACCTTTCTCCAAGAAGAGTAGGGGTTTGAAAATGAAAACACTAACCTAGGAGCTTAGAAATCTTGTTCTCGATGTTGGTATGAATCATTGCTTAGTTGCTATACTTCAAATATCATATTTTAATTTAAAAACCAATGATGCCGATGAAAGCTGATATCGACCAAATTACTCCCCAGATAATTTAAAAAAAATACAATGGATATATTTAGGTTAGGAATTAATGGTAATTGTAACGAAATACGCTAAATACTTATAAATGTGCAAGTCATTTTATACCTTTTATCAATAAGAATAAATTTTTCTAAAAATAAATAATTTAATTTCTATCCATTTTAGCCTCAACACATTTTATTTTTCTTATAGTTCCGACGTTTCGGCCAATCTGGCCATCCTCAGGGACAATCTACTACAAAACAGCTTTTATTACATGAATGATCCTCAAACATTTCAAAACACTTGACATTATTATTTATAATTTATCTTACCTTAATACAATTTTAGAACTATATGACTTAAGAACTCAACTCCATGCAGGCTATTCTGCCCAGCTGTTTATGTTTGAAAATGTTTGAGGATCATTCATATAATAAAAGCTGTTTTGTAGTAGATTGTCCCTGAGGATGGCCGGATTGGCCGAAACGTCGGACTTATAAGAAAAATTAATTGAGTTGAGACTAAAATGGATAGAAATTAAATTATTTATTTTAAAAAAATTAACCAGTCTCAATAAAGTGTTTAAGATTATAAATTAAACAAGAATAAATATCAGAAGTTTTAAATTTTAGCTAGTTTTAAATTTTATTTCATACTTGCTGTGATTAAATTATGTTTTGATTTATATTTCGCTTACAACAATTAAAAGAACTTTAAATATAAATAAAATTTAACTTTATTTTACTCCTAACATTCCATAAATTTGTTGTTTCTATTACAAATGCAGTAACATAGATATTAAAATAAAAGAAATAAGTTTAATTCTGTAAAATGTCATACTTTTGAATAAACAATATAAATATGAACGAAATATTGGTTCAGGTTTATATTTCTTAGATTTGCATAGTGTTAAAGGAGCAAAATTAACATTTAATGTTATGAGTGAAGACGGGATTCTTGTGAAGTAAACGGTCGAAAAACGTGGAGTAAAAATCCGAAATATGTGTATAGCACTCAAATTCTGGTATAATCAACTTAATATTATTTAGATCATAATGCTATTACATGACAAACTTACCTCATCTTGGTTGAAATGAATTTAACTCTCTAAATACTCACTACATTTATGCAAATATTCATAAAAAACTAAACTGCTCTGATTAAAAAGCAAAATTATTTGTTAAATGAAGCTAATTCTAATAAATGTTTTTAAATTCCTATTATGAAGATTGGAATTCAATTTTAAATTTAAAAATTAACCTTAATCTCATGTTCTAGAAAAACAATGAACAAGACACCGTGTAGAAAAGAGTATTTTAAAATTATTGAAGAAGGCGTTTAAAGAAGGATGACGGACTCCTGAAAAGTATATATTATGATTATAAGGGAGACCAAGAAACCTAGATAGTCTAATGGGCAGCATACCGCGGATTTCCTGGCACGCTACAACAGAATCGCCGATAAACTCAGCGAGATGATGGAGACAATCCAGGTACAGGGTCGGATGCAATTCCTATCCAATGTACTAAAGGTTCAGTTGGCAAGAGAGTAGGGGAAGATGAAGATGAAGATGAAGCGGAATGCCGAGAGAAAGCTCCTTTGTTTATATTTTCCTTGGGATAATATAAAATATCTAATTTCAATTTTCGGTTATATCCATATTGAGATGTTGGACAACCGGGAGGTAGTGCTGCTCGCGTCCGTATCATTGATACAAGTGCCCCCTGGATAGCGCTAAATGAGCAGTAACTGTCGCCACAACAGCCCACATAATATGACAACTACGGCACTTAACCGTAATGCAAACGGCCTTTCTAAAGGCCATCAAAACTCCAAAATTATTTTTTTGGAGTCCTGTAGGTGTAACACATGATAAACTTACAGAACTGATGATTATTTTGGAAAAATATAATATTGACGTTGTTGGTCTTTGCGAATGTGGAGCTTCAACTGAAAAAGACTTTATAAGTATAAAAGGATACCAAATGCAAATATTGACACGTGGACGTCAAGTGGCCACAGGAATGGTAGTTTATGTTAAAAACCATCTAGTAGCTAAAATCGATATAATTACGACTATGACTGCAACAGAAAAGTCTGAGGTGATGCGTGCCAATGTATGGAATGGGAGATGCATGAGGTAGAACTATTTTATCTACAGCCCACCGGGAAATAAGCTGCCTCTTGAAGATCTTTTGGAAGACTGGGATGAACACTCATTACTGATGGGAGACGTTAATGCTCACTCATGGATTAGGGGTTATAAAACGAATAATCACCCAAGTGATGTAGTTGAAGATCTTATCTATTCGGAACAATGTGATTTCGTAGATAATGTGCAGAAGCAACCTACATTTCTCCCTAATAAAGGTGACCAGACGCACCCTGACATTGTTCTCTGCCATCCATCACTTACGCGGAAAATTAAACACGATCTCATTTCACCTCCAGGTGGAGGTGGTCACAAAATCCTAATTATAGAAGCTGAAAGTCGAACATTACGCACTGAACACAGGGAATTCCGTTTTCCTCGTTGGAATCTGAAAAGAGCAAGATGGGAAGATTACAGGAGAGATACGAAGATCATGATAAAGGAGGACATTCTGGGCTCATATGTCGATCAAATTGCCCAAACTCTAACAAAAATTATATTGAAATGTGCCCTACGAAATATTCCTCGTGGAAAAGTTCGAAAATTTAAACCTTACTGGAATATCGAGCTAGAAAAGTTGAAAAAGGGTAAAGACGAAGCTCGTTGCCGTGCAGAGAGAACAGGGCTAAGGTCAGATATGGTGGTGCTAAGAAAGACAAGTGCCCAATTAAGACATGCCGTTATTTGTTCCAAAAGACAAACATATAATAACTTTCTGAAGGAGATGGACTTCAGGAAGGATGGAAAGAAGGCTCACGCTTTTATTTCGAGGATAAACGGAGAGAAAATTATAGAATATGAGCCTATTAAAATAGGGAACAAGTTAGTTACTACTGAGAAGGATATAGCTGAAGTGTTTTGCAAGAACTATTGCAAAATCAGTAATGTTACAATCCCAGAAAAGATTAAAAACCAAGACCTATTAGAGAATCCGGGTTGCTTAAATTTAGATAATAGCATGCTTTTCTGTTCACCCTTTTCAAAATTGAAACTGGATGTTGCTCTGAGCAAACTAAAAATGGGGAAAAGTGCTGGTCCAGACGGTCTATTGCCTGAATTCTTGAAAAACTTAAGAGAGAAAGCTAAAGATATCCTTTTAAAATTTATAAATTTTACGTGGAAAAGCTATGTCCCAGCAGAATGGAAGAAAGCGGAGGTACTACCCATCTTAAAAATGAAAACCTGCTGACGATATCTCTCTGACGACCACACTCTGTAAACTGGTTAAACGAATGGTTATAGCGCGCCTACAAGAGTATCTTGAGCCAAAAAAACTTCATTCAGACAGACAGGCGGGTTCAGGAAGACGAGAAACACGGTTTTCAGGTCATCAGATTCTCTCAGGAAGTAAAAGATGGCTTCCAAAGAAGACAACATACACTTGCAGTGCAGTATTGACTTCCAAGCTGCTTTCGACTGCGTATGGAGGAAAAACTTATTACTATGTTGAAAGGTATGGGTATAGGTGGCAATCTCCTCTCATGGATTCGATCTTTCCTGGGACAGAGATTTATTAAGGTCCGCTACGGTAGTTCAGTGTCCAGTTATCGGAAAACCAAACAAGGTGTACCATAGGGCTCAGTCCTAAGTCCTTATTTATTTAACATAATGATTAATCATCTAGTTGAGATGATAATGATTAATCACTCTGGGATCCAACCACTTATTTTTGCGGATGACCTGGCTATCTGTGGAACAAGTTCTAGTATGGGTGTCTGCAAGAAACCCTAAATAAAGTCATGAACACGCTACACGACTGGGTGAAAGAAAATGGAATGACAGTTAATCCACGAAAAACTGTGTCTCAAGTGTTTAGCCTTAGCACAAAAAACATGGGGTTTATTTATACTTTAAAGGCGAAGAACTAACCAGAACTGATAAACCAAGCTATTTAGGGATCACACTGGAATCTAAGCTGACCTGTTTAAAACAAATCCATAAAGCAGCAGGAAAGGACAATCAAAACTGAAGCTGATGAAAAGGCTAACAAGGACTAAATGGGGAACATCCCAAGGCTTACTCAGTACGGTCTACAAATCTTACGTACGGCCTAATCTGGAGTATGAAGATGAACTTTTAATAACCTCCTCCAAAGCAGCGTTAGAAAAGTTAGACAAAGTTCAAAATCAAGCCTTACGCATAATCACTGGCGTTGTGAAATCGACTCCCATTACAGCTATGGAACTCCAAGCAGGTCTTGAACCATTACAGGATAGGAGGGAGAAATCTGCTCTGTCTTTATGAAAAGCTTATGCGACGAGTGGAACACTGGTTGGATTACCATAAAGTGACTGAACGACTGAGGTCCCATCGCACTTTTCTTTCAAAAGCTGAGGAAATGCTTCACCAGATAGACCTACCAACTGATGAAAGAATATAACCATCTTCTACATGGCAAAGCACAATTCCGCTGAAGTCTACGGTCGACTCAAACTGGCATGTGATCGTGTCAAGAAAGATTGCCCTGAACCCGAGCTTAGAGCTGCTGCACTAAAAACAATTTATGAGCTAGACCCCATAGAGCAATGGCTACACATTTATACCGATGGGTCTACGTCCGGTATTAAGAAGGGAGCTGGAGAGGTGTGTACTCAATCAACTTCCAATTGTCATTTCCCTTTGAGGCTGGATGTGATAATTATGATGCAGAAATGCAGGATATCTGCTTTGCGATGGAAGCCACTATTGAATGCAATGACAACACGGTAATCTTCAGCGAATCCCAAGCCGTAATACAGAAATTAACAACACCAGGTGTCGCAGAGTCACCCACGGGAGAAAAATGCAGAAACATGGCTGCTATCATGAAGAAAAGAGGAAGGGACTCTACAGTGGATACCAGGCCATGTTGGCATAGATGGTAATGAACAAGCTGACAAGTTGGCTAAACTTGGTTGTGCGGAGAACCAGCCTGTTCTACCACTCTCCTACAGAACAGTGAAATCACATATAAGCTCTTATTGTAAGGACAGAACAAGTGCCAGATACAAAGTTCAAGCGGAAGGAAAGGAGTGGGAGAGCCTACTGGAATAGGATAAACGAATCCCCGGCAATCTTAGCAGAGCTGAGAGAGTGGCCTGTTTTCGGCTAGTTACAGGACATGATTTGCTCCAAAAACACCTCCATCGTATTGGTATCGTAGATTCCCCGAAATGTCCTCTATGCAACATGGGAGACATGGATGGGGACCATCTTTTGGCGTGTGTTGGTCTGGAGGATGTTGAGAGGGATGCGGACCAACTAAGAGGAAGAGTAAAATTGTATTGGGCTGCGAGAGGGAAAATGGCGTAATAGCCCACTTCCTGTGGCGAAGAAAAAAAAAAAAAGGTTGGACAACCACCTCCAAAGACTCAAAAATTACTAAATTCTTAGAATTTTGTCAGCATACACGATTGTTGGCGCAAAAATTCGAGAATTTGAAATTCCAAGAAAATTGCCGAATTGTTTAATTGAATATTTCGCGGCACCCTTATGACGGAACCTTATGACGCCGCGGCGCACAGTTCTTTCCAAAAAATAATTTTCTCAACTAATTGTAAAGCACTAATATGTGTACAATACAAATTTTTAATAATTTACTTATTGTTATTTACAACTGTATACACATATATACAACAAGTAAATTTGCTGTAGGTGACATAGTGACATGATACAAACATGTGGAGAATCTACCAACTGATAGAACTCCAATAACATTTCTAGAGGAGAAGATCTCGAGGCCATCTTCTTTTCAGGCGCCTAGGAGCATTATTAGGTAATGAAGAAGCCAGGTTAGAAACAAGTGGATTAGGGTGGTTGAGAAGTTTGTTATGGAAGGCATGGTATCTGGTTCTGGCCAAATCGGCAACATATGGAACATTGAGGTCCTGATGAATGACTTGATTATGATGGAACATTAAGTATTTTACGTAGGATTTTTAAAACAAACTTAATATATAATATTGGATTGAAGCTCAAAACTTTGTATTAATTATTTATTTTGTTTTTTTTCAAAAAGTGAAGCAAACATTGTAAGTACATGGAAGACTTTATCATACTTTGAAAAAATCACCTGACAACTAATTGCCAATTTATAATTTTGTGGTTTTAGTGGGAAAGTAAGTGCTGATGATATCAAGTACTGGTATAGCAGAGTTGGGCAAGCTATAACTAACAACTAAAAACTAAAGCTAAATTAGCTGTAGTTGCATTGGAAAGTAAAAACTAACTGGTTAGTTGTTAGGTGTTGGTTCATAGCTAACTCTTGGAATTAAATTAGAAAATTATATATTTAAAACTAAAATCAGCAACGAACATTTAGTTATAAAGCGTTAGGCCATAGCTAAAACTGATATTTAGTTTGTTCAGTCTTTAGTTTCAACTAACAAATTTAAAAAAATAATATCATAATAAAAAAATCCAAGTACAGGCTTAATTTTAAAATTTCTTATATCTGACGTATGTTCGTAAATGTTCGTGTTTCCTCAGGTCAATTGATATATTTGAGCTGCTGAGAATGAAAAACGAATCGATAATACTTTAGCTTGTGTATCGATTTATTTTAACTTATATATAGCCAATATGCAAACATCTCCCTAGAAATCCCTAGAAATAGGAATCGAATTTGTGATCTCGCGCTTGTGAATCTATTTATTTTAACATTTCTTATTTCAAACATATTGGAGTCTCTATATAATTTTTGGGGGGCTGAATACGAATATCGATTTTGTGATCACACTAATGTGAATCGATTTAATTTTGCATTTCGGATTCTAACATATTGGGATCTCTATATATTTTCGGAGGTGCCCAATACGAAATTAATATCGATTTTGTGATATCTTGCTTGCGAATCGATTTATTTTAATTTTTCGGATTTCAAGCATATTAGGGTTCCTTTATATGTTCTCGGAGGTACTGAAAACGAAAATAATTTCCATTTTGTGATCACGCTCTTGTGAATTCATTTATTTTAACTTTTCTGATTTCAAGCATATTGCGGTCCCTTAATATGTAAACAGGAATGCTGAAATTAAATAAAAAAAAAAGCAATTTTATAATTGCGTACTTGCGTTTCAATTTAACATTTAGGATTTATGAAATATTGTTGGTTATGTTTTAAAAGGTACTATTGTTTTTAGGTACATTTGTTATAAATTCGAAAAGTTAAAGTTATTCGATTCACAAGAGCGCGATCACAAAACCAATTTTATTTTCATTTTCACCACCCCCGAACAAATATATAGGGACCCCATTTAAATTGATTCACAAGCGCGCGTTGCAAAATTGATTTTATTTTCATTTTCAGCACCTCCGAAAACATAACAATGGACCGTAATATGTTAGGAATCCGTAAAAAGTTAAAATAAATTGCTACGCAAAGTCTTTATCGTAATATCAATTATTTTTTTCATTTGTAGAACACCCAAAATGTTATGAAAGGACCCTTATATGTAAGGAAACCGCTAATAGAGTAAAATAATTAGTTCCCCTAAAAAATTAGAACTAATTTAGCTATTAACGGTTAGCTACGACTAAATCTTACAACTAAACTAGTTGCTAGTTGAATTGGACAACTAAGACCTAATTTAATTGTAAGATTTAGTGGTAGCTAAAAGTCAACAGCTAAATTAGTTCCGGATTTTTAGGGGAACTAATTCTGACAACTATTTAGCTATTAGTTTGTTAATTATTAGCTAGCTAATGCCTATCTCTGTGGTGTAGGTGACAGGACTTTCTCCTGACCATCCTGGTTTTCTGATACAGATTGGTACATAACTTTAGTCGACGGCCCTGTTTTATACCCAAATATACTATGGCATAGAAGTAGAATAAGATGATAATTATTAAATCGAAATACAAACATTTAAAATATGAAACTTTTACCAAAATAAATCCAAACTAGATAAATCTTTTCTGAAATTTATGTGAAATTATATAAATCGGTGTTAAATTTGTATTTATTTTATTAAAACGATGATGAAAATTAAAAACAAGTAGACAAAAAAATTATAGACTTAGGAACACAAATAAAGACAGGTTTATTGTAGCACACTGTCCCAGAATTCATGTACATTATATTTTTCGCATTCACATTTTTAGACATTTTGACTTAGGAAGATATTAATAATTAAAACTGATACTTTCTTCTTAATCGCAGATAGAATTTGAACACCTTGATGATCATACTTACCTATATATATTGGGAAAAAGCAGTCAAGCAATGAATATTTGAGGCATGTTGCTTACCAAACAATTACAGGAATAAAAAGAAATATACCTGAAATTCTACGATTATTTTTTTCAAATGAGTTTTGGAACCACCAATCGGAAAAGGAAATTTTTCTGACAAATCTTTAACGCCTTTCGATTTTAGTAGTTTGGCATATCGAGCAGCACGAAACTTTTAGTTTCAATAATATACTTTTCAGTATATTTATGTCAATAAACTCTTGAACTTATAATGCGGTAATAAGCTTCGATTTCTTAATATTATATAATATGAATTAATATTGACAAAAAAAAAAATGCAATATTGTGAGGAAAATCTTTCGTAAAATCCTCAATGCTCCTTATTTTGTTACAAATAAAACCATCCATAAAGACCTAAATGTTCCTTATGTAACCGATCTA
>NW_027106499.1:31762-34624 GCF_000696795.3 Halyomorpha halys
CACTCAATGAAATTTCTCTGAGTTAAATGTCCTTTGCTTACTATCCGACCCTCAACAATATTGTACATTGTTAATTTAAATCATTTATTATAATAAGACAAACAAATATAAAAGCACCAAAATGTCACTTACATACCGTTTATATGTTCTAACAATCAGTTCAATTATGCTCCTAATTAGATTTATTCAACTAGAAAAATAAAAATTGATTATGTTATTTCAGATGACAGCGTAAAGGTCTAATGCATCGCATTTTTCCTCTCTGTGGTAATTTTTAAAGCCTCAATTATTTTTAATTCAATTATTTTGCTTTGTTACAACCAAAGGTAGGAAAGCTTTATATACAAGAAATACAATATATATATATGTTATCCTTAGAATTGAAAACATTAGCTTGTCTTTTACGTTTATATTAATAAAGGCCTAACGTACGCGAAGAATCGATTCCGATACCACCAAACTCTCTCTACATATATCTTTCCAGTGATGCGAACCCAATCCAGTGATCCAAACCCAATTCTACTAAATCAGTTTTAACTTAATCCTCCCATTTATGTTTAGGTCTACCCCTCGTTTACTCGTTGGTTCAGTCTTTTAGGTATTAGCGCGTTACACTGCCATGTTAGACGCCGCAATACTATAACCTGAATTATTTTTACCAATTGTACGTTTAAAAAAAAAGAAATATTTCGTGTCTGTAGGTCTGTAGCTAAATTTATGTTCCGGCTTATTTGGCCGAACGTTTAAACCGATTTTTTTTAAAAAAGTGGTTCTAGTGTATCGGTTTTCTTTTTTTTTTTTTTCTCAGATTTCACATATTGCTTTCACTCACGCCTGCGTAAATAGATTTACCATATTAGCCCATCTATATTTCATAAACACCTTGAGTCTCATTTGAATCAAATATGGAGAATAGCTAGGAATACGTCACGTTTGCATTTTATCAAATTAATTTAGCTTACCATGCCTGTCACTTTTTTGAATATACCTATATTTGATAACGGCTGGTCTCTTTGACATTATTTTGATAAAACAGATTATTAACCTCGATTTATCGGCAATTAAATATCCCACATAAATGTTTAGAAAATGTATGATTTCTCGAAAACGGATTTTTTAAAGAAGACTATAGGAGGACATAAAAGAAAAGGTAAAAATTGCGAGCAAGATATACTGATATATTTACTTGGCATACGTCTTTAAGATATCATTAACATGTATACTATAACAGCAACTAAGAGCAATTTAGGTGCTATAGTGAGTCAATATAGGACTTCGTTAATTGCATTCATAAAAGAAATAATTATTGCTTTAACCATAATCCATTCTAAGCTTCCATAATCCATTGATTATTTACATTCTAACATGGATTATAATTTACGATCTTCAGATCATCTCAATCACATTTAACTTTTAAATTTGTAATAGAGGAAACTGCTCGTTGATTCCGACTATTACAACATTTACTAGACAAACGGTCCATACTTCCAATCCATTACAAAAGACTGATCTACATGACTATTATAAGGCCTATCTGAACAAGAAGATGGCCTCGAGATATTCTTTTTTAGAAATCTTTTTGGAGTTCTATCAATGGGTAGATTCTCCACATTTTTGTATCATGTCATAATATAACTTACAGGGAATTTACTTGATGTGTATATATGTATAAAGTTGTAAATACCAATAAATAAATTATTAAAAAAAAATTTTAATGGGATAAGGATTTTCTTTGTGGAGATTTTGACATTAAAACAAATCTAATGGCATATATATCATTTAAAAGAGATCAATTAATATTAGCTTTTTTGAACCGGTGCGTCCTGAATCCTTTAATCGTCAATAAAAGTAAATGATAAATAGATAGTTTTTGACGATTCGAGTGAAAACTGTGCGAGTAAATACGTAAAACAGCAGAATCGTTTCAGAATTTAATTCCCCACAGGAAACCGTCTTCACATATTCGAAGTATTATTGTATTGAGGCATCATAATGATAACAGCTGTTTTAGTTTCCTTCGAGAAAGATGATGAATTCTTATGAGAAATTGAATTTTAAGACGATTTTGTTTTATTTGCGTAGAGAAATCATCAAAAAAATGTAAGGGTTTTATAGCGATTCTCGTCTTGGATCAAAATAGTGCTCGATATGGATTCCTAGCTGGAATTTACTAAATTTATACTAGACTGCGTTAACTTTAATTTCTCCCGAACTTAAATCGTAAAAGCCATTTTTGAAATATGGGTTGGTCACAAAGAAGAAAAAACAGGAGTCAGTATTTGATAAAATTAATACTAGATCATTTTTATACAACTTCCCAGCATTCATCTAAATTTGAGCCATATCGAGTGGGGTCTCACATGTATAAAATGGAACAATCCTTGAAAATGTCCTAAAAATTAAATTAATGCTTGATGAATAATGCCCAAACACAAATTTGTCTCTTGATATCTAAAACATAGAAGTGGAATTAAACTTACAATTTTGACAATACATATTATATATATATATTTTTTTTAATTACTGGTATGACTACAAAGTTTTGAGGAAGCAGGTGCAGTAAGCGCATCAAATAACATTCACTTACTGCCTTACATACAACTCTAAGTTTTCTGTATAAAAGTAGCCTTGTATTGATTTTTCCACTAAAGACTTTCGAAAAAAAAGATTTAAAGACGAGAAATTTTATTCATTTTTTATTGTATATTAAAACTTATATTATATTATAACTTAACAATTCTGATCCTGCCAAGAATACAACAGTTTAATAAAATACTTCATTATCTTTTTTGTAAGGCAATCGGGGAAGGATGCGCGATCTCGGTTTTTCCCATTCGAATCTGATGTTTCAATTTTTTTTTT
>NW_027106499.1:36254-37076 GCF_000696795.3 Halyomorpha halys
ATTTTTCTTTCAGTTTATGTTCTATATGTAAACTTTCAAAGAGCTTTTACTGAACCACAAGAAGGAAACTAGTTTCGTAAGCGGGAGGGTGGTGACTGTTGCATAATGCTCAATATTCCCAGGCCAGCTCGGCCACAATCTGCATGGAAATGGGATCTCATTCAAGCTAGGTCTTGAAGTAGCTTTAACACCAGACCAAATACAAGCACAACATATTTGCAACCTTTTGAGTAACTCAGCTCTTTATGTTTAACACGTAATGATAAACATGTGATCAATAGCATTGTTAATAATAGTTGAAATAAAGGGTGTATTACAAATAGCATGATTGAGTAAAGTTTCCAAACAGTGCATTCATTCATGCTCAAGAAAGATTTAAAACGGAAAAAGGAACAAAACCTCTGATACTAATATTAAAAAATAACATACATTTGAAGAGCACAGCAATTGTCATCAGTAATAATTGAACTATATTTTTTCTTATTAACGTTTGAGAGTAAACACAGTCCATGGCCTATGTATTTATAATAATAATAATAATAATTATAATAGTAATCATTATAATCATTTATACTTTATTTATTCTGGGACGAGTCCCTTTAGAACAATACAGAGAAATCAATATATGAGAGCTGAGGAGTCTCAGAAATACTTAAACAAAAAATACAAAGAAATATAAACGTTATAATACAAAGAATGATATAATAGTTTACATACATATTTACAATTATATTAATATAAAATGTGTAGACAGTTGACCGTAGATTAATGATTGGAGAAGTTTGTCGGGGGGTGCGGTCAGCAAAGAACAACATAAATAAA
>NW_027106499.1:38556-53563 GCF_000696795.3 Halyomorpha halys
CTCCGTCCGATCATTTCTAATATCAATTCCCCCGCCGTTAAACTTAGTAAATACCTACTGCCGTCTTTACAAGCTCTCAGCCATGACAATACATATGACATTCACATCTCTTTTCATCTCCGCGATCAATTATTAGACCTCACCATTCCAGACCACTACATCCTCAATTCCTTTGACGTTGAGGGGCCATTATCATCGTGGGAGCATATTCACGTTAAAATCTCCGACGACAATAATATTGGTGTAGTGGGAAACCAGGTTGACGAGGGTGGATTCAAAGAAGTTGTTAAATAGAACAAGAGGATGGCGGTAAACTACGGCAAATAACAGAGGAGAGGTAAAGGGGAAAACATGTTTCAATGAACAAATATTCCATGTGAGCAAAGTAATGAGAAGGAGGATTTTGGCCTTAAGACTTTCATGGATATTAAACCGACAAAGCCTCCCGTGCGATCAGGTCTGTCATGGCGTAGGAAGGAGCAATTTGGTAGGGAAATCTGGGAGGAAGGGATAAAAGGTTTTAGGCGTTCTAACGGTTTGGAAAGGTTAGATAGGAGAGAAATATGATGGAAGTCGTGAAGTGAGCTAGGGTTTTATGTTTCTCATTAAGATTTACACAAACACGCACGCACACACAAACCTAACTTATTTGTCTATGGAAAGAACACGAAAAAATATAATTTATTAGTATTAGGTTTAGGTATTTTATTTTATATTTTGATACGTAATAACCCTTACGATATGATTAAAGTTTTTGCCATTTGTGCTTATACCTGTTCCAAGTAGGATACATATCAACAAAGGGGCACTTCACAGCTGATCAACAGGTAAATGGGGAAGGGACCTTTCCGAGAAAATCTATTTAAACACGATCGCTGCTGGCTTTGTCGTTAGGCAAGCCAATTATAGTTTGTACGAAACACCTGTACCAAACACTTGTAGCCGTATTCTTCTTCGGCGTTTCAGAAATGAGATTCGGAAAAGGTAAAGCCTCTACGAAGGAGAGGAAAATTGGTCAACACAGAACACGGAGCACAGAAGTACGGAGATGTACAGAAGAAGGCATGCAGAAGAGAGTGCACTCCTACGAGACGAAGTACAGGAACGCTATCCCTTATGCCAAGACGACACCCACGCCGAAAAAGTCACGACAAGCATCACCCAACTCTGCAGCTATTCATAAATATAATACGTATAAGTTACGATGTAATCGATATTTTAAGGCAAACCACACTAACCTGAATCATTGAATCATTTTATCATTAGACCACCATATGATATCATTTTATAAATCAAATGTAAATAAATACTTTGGTCCTTTACGTGGTTTATATACTGTTTATTTATATTATATTACGCAATATCACCCCTTATCATATTATATAATTATTGGTAACAATATTTTATAAATATATAGGTATTTAATTGGTAACTGGTAAACACAAAATAGATCTTTGGAAAGGAAATTCAATGATTATCATCTCAACCTCAATCTCAACTAATTTTAATGATTATAAATCCTTCTGCAATTATCCTGGCATCCCTCCACATCAATACATATATAGTAATTTCTATAAAATATTACTTACACCAAAAGCCTCAGCGTTGGTTATTCAGACATATTTACTCACCTGAAACAGAAGAAAGCCGGTAAAATTCCTTACGAAATATATTCTAATTCATTGAAACATGAAACAGTAAATGAATAGTTTAGTATACTTGAAAAAATGTCATATTCACTTTAATTAGATAACATTTTTATAAGATGAGCCAATCTACTAAACATACAACATTATTCACTTTTTTTTTCAATGTTATGGTTTAATTTAAATGTGATGGGAAGTAGGTGTGGGATTATAGTGGAATCAGCAGGCGAGACCAAAGAAGTGTAAAATAGATTTGTTACTGCCGCAATTATTGTAAACATTTTTTGTACTTACTTAAAACGAATTTTCGTTTATTACTTTTCCATTTTATTTTTTTACTGACAGTTTGCCCTCCAGTTATTTTTTCTTCTTGTGGTAAATCCATTAAAATCTCAGGAAACTTGCTTTTGGTTTTTTTCTCCAAAACGTGAGCTAATAAGAAATATAATATTTTAAGAGAAAAAGAAAATCTGTACCGCTAAAAACACTTGGAGGATCAGAGATGCAGTTCGTCTATAGGGAAGTGCTATTTCTTGAACAACGGTTATATAAGGAGGTGATTTCTTCATGATCACACTCAGCCACAAGATTTTTCCCGGATTCCTTCATTTCACCCAAGACCCCACAGGATTGTCTTATGGCTAAAGTAACTGAATAAAAAATAACCTACCAAAGCCAGATTCGAAACCGCGTTCTTAAAGCTAGTAGCACAATGCCTTTCTTACTGAACCATACCTCCCCCTCTCCTCCCCCCCCAATTTTTGGAATAATAAAGATGTTATGAGGAGACCTAATGGTCATTAGTTCACAATATAATTCGCATTTAAATAACTACTCTACCTTAGTAATACATTCACTTCCATACTCCAATGAACCAGAAAGTTCATAAAAAGGTATTAAATAGATTGAATTAGGAATACCTTGACTAATTATTTATGGTAAGTTGCTAAAATCTTCAAATTTCCTTAATCCTTTAAAAGGCTGTAGGAAAATAAACAAAACAGAAATATTGAAAGTATTATACGTACACAATACATAATTATGACAAACACATATATTTTATATTACATCACTCAAAGTATAAATTATAAAGTAAGTACAATAGAAAAAAATATCTGTAACTAATATTCCTCATGATTGATATAAATTCAGCATTCTAACCATGCATGAATATATAGATTCTATATTGTTCAGAAGAGACATGAGCATAGACCCGGACTGACGAATCAGCCAATGAAATTCCGAGGAGACTGACTGAATCAACCGACTTCAGAACACGCCTACTGTGACCATGCCTATCAATTCAATACCTCTTTTCATATGCAGGGATTTATTTTTAATATTTACATATTGAAAGGATTATAACTATGAATAAAATAAAGTAATTTATATGATATTGAAACTATAACTAATTCGAAACAATTTATTTTTTGTTTTCTATGTTGTTAATACAAAAATAATTATTTTTTTTATGATCTTTTCAACTGATTTATTAAAATTTATTTTAGACTTTTTGAGGAATACTCTCAAAAAACTCCATGTGAAGTTGGTTTATAAGTACTTTATAATTACTATATTGCTTTAGTAATGTTTCATGTCCCATACGACAAAGAAGAGGATAAAGATGTTTTTAACGTAAAATATGTTTATTAGGGCAATGTTTTGACCTTAGGTATTATTTAATGGTAAATCCGCTGTCGTCTATGTGAAGTTGGTTTATAAGTACTTTATAATAACTATGTTGATTTAGTTACAAGTGCGTACGTACAAAAGATTTTAATTATAAATAAAATGAATGTATCATTTCTGGCTTAGAACCAAAAACGGGTGAAGAGGTTAGAGTAACTTGCATGATAGATATATTTTAAACTATTCTATTCCTGTTATTTTTTTATTTATTATTTTTTTTTTTTTAGTTGAAAACTAGACCACCAGAATATCGGAAAGAAGCAGGGTAAAAAAGCAACAAATCGCGGGGTGTTTATACTGAAAGGAGATTTCGGAAAGACATTCCGACATTAAAAAATCCAGTTGGTACGTACATACCAACGAAGAACTCTAACGCTACGTACAACTCCGTATTAATACTCTCTAGCTCCAAAGTGAACTTAGCAATTAAACTAAATCGTTTAATCGCATATTTAGCCTAATGTTATTTCATAACCAGGAAAATTAGACTTCACCACCCGCTACAGCCACCCGTCTTTCCCTTATGACACTTCCCCTCACCTCTGAGGATCTGAGGAGAAACACACATCTCCAAGGCAATGTCAATCAACTCTACGAGTTCCTTAAACTGCCTACAGTAACAGAGTTTAACTAACTCACCCTTCAGAACCCAGACCCCAATGCCAACCCCAATGGAAGTTAGTAAATGAAACTCAAAGCTGCGACATCTGCCTTTTTTTTTTTTTAATTAAGTGAAATATCAGCACATATGTGTTGTATATGTAAATATATATATGAGAGGCACCAGCTGGGAGAAAGGGGGCTAACAATGTAAGTTCTTTAGTCGGCAAGTCATACCTGATAAGGGGTCATAACCAAAGGAACTGCTTCGCTTGGGTCATTGACCCGGAGACATTTTTTTTTTAAATAATTTATTTATTGCTATTTACAACTGTATAAATATATACATCAAGTAAATATGCTGTTAGTGATATAATTACATGATAAAAACTATGGAGAATCTACCCATTGATAGAACTAAAAAAAAAAATTTCTAGAGGAGATCTCGAGTCCATCTTCTTTTCAGACGCCTAGGAGGATTATTAGTTAATGAAGGAGAAGCCAGGTTAGAAACGGTTTGGTTTGGGTGGTTGGGAAGTTTGTCATGGAAGGATTGGTGGTTCTGGCCAAATCGGCACCATATGGAACATTGAGTTCCTGATCGATGATTTAATTTGTGACAAAGTAAGGAGCATTAAGGATTTTGGACTATAAGGTTTGGATTCAGGAGGAATTCGATGGTTTAGTGGAGTCCCATAGCTCAACTCCGTATGTCCAGATTGGCCTTATAAAAGTCATGTAGATCAGTCTTAATGTAATGGATTGAAAGTTTGAACCGTTTGTCTAGTAAATGTTGTAATAGTCGGAATCAACGAGCAGTTTCCTGTCTTTTAAGTCTTGTATGAGGATTCCATGTCAGCCGTTTGTCCAGATTTAGTCCTAAGTAATGGATATGTTCAACAATTCAACAAAAGTGGGCTATTATTAAAGATACAATGGGGCAAGACGAAGGGTAAATGTGATTTGGTGGGATTTAATGTAATTTATTTTAATCTTCCAGTTTTGGCACCATTCTTCAAGGATGGTGATGTGGGATTAGAGGATTTGGAATACAGTATAAGGATCAATTGTTCACTGACAATAGACATGTGTCATTTGCATACGTGGTAAGTATAGTGTTAGGATGGGTTGGGATGTCAGCTGCAAAAACTGTATAAAGGATATGAACAAGGATACTACCTTGAGGTACACCAGCAGACTGAGGAAATAGGGATGAATAAGCGCGGTTGTGATTTAATTCAAATAACCTGTGGTAGAGGAACAGATAATGAGAAAATAAGTAGGGGGTAGGAATTTAAGGATCTTGTATAGCAGTCCTGGGTGCCAGACTCGCATAAAGTTCTACATAAAGAAAGACTCCCGAGCAGAACATTCCGCGCTCTAATGAAGACGATACAATATCAACCACACGATGGCATTGCTGGATAGTGGAGTGAGTTGTTCGGAATCCAAACTGGTGATCTGGGATTATGTGGTTGGAATCTATGATGGGTTTTAAGATGAGATTCTCAAGGATTATGGATAATTTCCATGGGTCAGGAAAATATGTGGATCTGAGGACATCATTGTAGATGTAGTTGAGGAATATAACAGATTTTCGAGTAAGATGTTTTAGACCTCTCCCGTTTCTTTTTTGTTTTGCTATTTTCGCTAGACCCATCGTAGAGAAGATAAAGAAATTTATTCAATCATGCTGCCCAAATACATCGGGTTGCTACATTACACAGCATATATATTCAATCTGCTGATCTTCAAACTAACAGCTGACTCAGTCCGTAACTTATATATCATATTTAACTAAAAATGTTTATATAAAACCAGATTAAATTCACCGAGTTATAAATTTAGTTTTAATCCATCGAAGGATTTAACTGCTTTGTTAAAAATTTTAGTTATATCTGAAGCCAATCATTTACATATGTCATAACCTTACCATGGTTTTTAGAATTTCAACTAACATATTTATTCCAATTTAAATGTATTATTAAATCAGTCCTTAAATAACCCAATATAGTTTTGTATTTCGGTCTGGTTTTCGTTTTTTATTAACCAGCACATTAAAGTAAGTGGAGACTTTTTGAAACATAGTAAAGGTGCTTTACAAATAAAAATAAAAGTAAATAGTTGTACTGGAGAGAGATGGCTATAACACATATTATTACCAAAAGTAATAGAGCAGCTAGGTATAGGATATATACATGTATATGTTTGTCTTATCTGTTGTCTCTACAGACCTTCTGGATCTTTGGCCATCTAAACAAGCCTTTTCCACACCTGCCGTTCTTGGACTGCTGCTTTCCAGTTTGCTGCATGCAACTCTTTCTCATATTCATTGATTCTGTCTATCCTCTGATTTTGACCTCCCACACAGTCTCTTGTCAACTATAGTGGCATTTATTGTTGTGTATATGTGTTCTGATGGGTTGTTTCGAGCCATATGCTCTCTCCATCTTAACTTTCCTTCGTTCATATCTTAAGACATTCACTGAGCATTCTTCACAAGTATTTCACTCTTAGTTCCCCTCCATGTGTGATGCCAGATCGTTCCGGTAATTATATAGAGAAATTTTCCTTGAAATCTTCCGATTCTGCTTTCTATGGTTCCTGTTAGATCCCAATTCTCGCAGCCGTATATCAGAACTAGCTTTATCACTACCTTGTACAGCAGTAGCTTCAGATTTTACAGAATTTCAAGATGCTTGACAGGGTTCTATTTGCTCTTGTTTTACGCTGGTCTGTCTCAGTCCATTGATTATCTATTAAGGTACTATTTTTATTATTGTTATTGTTATTGAGGTTATTTTTATTATACCGAGATATTTGAAACTGTATATTTTCGGAAATGATTTCCTATATATGCAGAACAGGTCATCAGGTTGTATTTTTAGGCTTTAAATCATATACTTTGTTTTATCTTCATTTACTCGCACGTCAATTTCTACTAATGTTTAATAAAGCCTTTGCGAGTCTTTCCACGTCATCTTTCCTTTCCAGGATTCCTTCGCAATGTCGTTCGTGTATCCCAGGATTTTATGTTTTATTCAGGCGTGCACTCAATCATTTTTCCGTGATGTTTTTCTAACAGCTTTTTGTAGTTAACAGACTTGAATAGCTTCAGTTACTTCTCCTTGTAACAGGACTTTGTATTTTGGCTCATTTGTACACCCTTTTGTCAATTTTACCAACTTCCCAGGTATCCCTAGTTCAGTCCTCAGTTAGTCATAGGCTGCTTATATATATCTTGAAAGTTTAAAAAAAAAGTTTCATAATGTTTAACACGTAGATAGATTAATAATAATTAGAAAGACACAATGTTTGTCCGAAAAATGATGATCTATCATCATTAATAAAAAAATTTAAAAATTTTGTAGAAGAGTAACTTACTTCTTCTTCTTATTGCACTTTGAGCGTCAGTTAATTTTAAACCCTTATTATTCAATACTGTACAAAATAAACTATTGTTTATACCAGTTAATCACTAATTGTTGAATAGCTGGAGATGACTTATTTTCTGCCTGGCTGGTGCAAATGAATAAAAATAATTGAGTCCAATTTATTTCTAATGGATCCTGAAATTCAATAATGATTCTTAAAAAAAAAAAAAAAAAAAAAAAGACTTAAATCACTGTTAAGTTAAAGCTTACTGCCGAAATCTGGAATATATAGAAGTACAACTGAATGCCTATTTAAGAATCTAGAACGACTTAAATCAGATCAAGTAATGATTATGATTTCAAAAAATGTCTACCTTTCCTATTCTAAATCATTTATCTTTACTCTCGTTTTTTCTAAAAACATCTAATATACCACAGCTACAGAGGGATTCCACGTACATCGAAAACACTTGATTCACATTATTCACAAACGGAGTAAAGACTAATATTGAACATAGCCTCAAATTAAATTTTGAAAACACAAAATTTAGTTTTAGAGTAAACTAATTGAGTCTCATAGATATCCTTGATGAAATGAGTAACTTAGAAGCTGAAAATTTAGATTGAAGCAGATTGAGATTGAATCGAAGAGGGAGAGAATCAACCAATTTGGGTTCCTATTCACTGAGGAACGACTTTGGGAAGAGAGGTTCCGAATCAGTAAATCAATCATATTCTCCCTCATAAGATGCCAAACTTAAAACTTATCCATTCGGGAAAGGATCGGATACAATATGATTTATCCGTAGTGGAATTACAATGTATACAATTTTAATGAAATACAGTTAAGGTTAAATATAGGGTATAAATCAGTTTTAACGAATTTCGGAAAACAGCCAAAATACTTACTATAGGATATATCTGAACATTGTATCCAATGTATAGCGATATGTTTATATGCACTTTGAATTAATTATTAGGCTCAATTGATCTTCAAATTTTATTAGGTAATTCGAACGTGTTAAAAGAATTTATCTACATATTTTTTTAAGATTGATACTATGAAATATTTTTGTGCATATCGTTGGTACAGTGGCAAATTAGTATATCATTAGTAACAATGTTATAATTGCCGTTTTTCTATATCAGATGCTTTTTAAATAATGCTCGTTTTAATTATCATAAAGTCTCCTCTTCCCGCTTTAAGTGAAGTGATATAGGACCACCGCTCCCCTGGGGTTTTAGCTGGGCAGGTCCAGCGTGGAAGGATTGCCTTTTTTTGTGTTATGATCTTGTGACATGTCGTACATCGAACAACCTACTTGCTGTAATTGTCTGTTTGAAAAGTCAAATAAGTAAGGCCATCACGCAGGGGGAATGGAGGGTTTTCACGCCGTTTTTAATTTCAGTCACTTTTTAAATATTGATTGATTAAACTATCTTAAAATCTCCTTCCCGTTTACTTGTGTCTTAGTCAGAAACCGCGCCTCCGGATTTCATCTTGAGACCAGCCTTTTTGTCTTTTCAATTCCTTCGAGCTTCAGAAGTTGTATTTTTTTCAAGCTACGGCATTGTTTTGTTATGGAATAAAACAAAGAAATCTTGAATGGAACTTATTGCATAATTTGAACCTGCCGAGTCTCTGACTCCATTCTTTCAGCATCTTCATTTTAATATCAATCCTTTCTATCAGACGCAAGTTAATTGGAGAATTGAGCTTAGGTAGAATGGTTACACCTGAACATTCCATCCAATGTGCACCTATGTGTTTATATGCACTTTGAATTAACTCAGATAATCTTTACGTTGTATGAGGAAGCATCAAACGCATGTTAATTAGAGAGTTAATCAGAGCATTGTGTTTAGGTATCATATTTAATGCAGCAACTAATTTATAATTTTGAAGTAAATAAATCATTTAGTATTTCAATTGATGACATTGCATACTCAGTTAGGTCTGTTATGCTTTGCGTAGAAAATATAAAACAAGATTAAAATAAAATAGAATATATAAAACAAGATAGCACAATTTTTAGTTGTAGCACTTAGGCTTTGCACCGAATTCGAATTCATTTATGTATTAATTTTATTATATTAAATATATATTTTATTTTTATCCCACGTGTGGGGGGAAGAGCAGAGCTCATTAGATCCCAGAGCATCCCTCTCGCCGCATCACCGGTAGTTAGCCAATAGAGGCTGAGCAAGTGCGCTAAACACTCAACTTGAGTGGAGAATCTGACCATTACCAGAACTTCAATTGTCCATTTTTATTTTACAATAAGTTTTTTGGCCACTGCCGTTTCAACCTTCGAGGTGATTGTAGGGATGGGTGGAATTAGATAAGCATGGCACCAAAGGATTAGGATGGTTAGAATGGTTTATATGGAATTTTGAGGCTTTGGTTAGTATGAAGTCTAGGAAAAAAGGGATATGAAGGTCATGGTGTAGTGTTTTGTTGGAAAAGTAATAGGGTGTATTAACTATGGTTCTAAGGATTTTGGATTGAAAGGATTGGATACGTTTGAGGTTCGACGGTTTATCTCCCAAAGTTCATGTCCGTAGGTCCAGATAGGTCTGAGTATATTCTTTTAAATTAGAAGTTTGTTTTCTAGTGAGAGATAGAGGTCCGGCTGAGCAGTCGGTATTGGAGGCTGAATCGTCTGTTGGTTTCTTTTCTTTTAAGTTTAGTATGTTGTTTCAAGATGAGTCTTTTGTCTAAGATGAATCCAAGATATCGCACTGTGTCGGATCTGGGTGGAGGAATATTAATAAAAGTAACAGGTGGACAGAATCTGCGGCGGAGGGTGAAAGTCACATGGCTGCATTTCGATTCGTTGACTTTTATCCGCCATTGTTTGCACCATTTCTCAATCCAGGTGAGGTTTGTTTGGAAATTTAATGAGGCTGTTACGTGTCAGGATTGATGGGAATGTCAGCAGTGGAGAGGATGTAGAGGACAGGACCCAAGAGTTCTAAAGTATAAAATCGGTTTTGTATTCCTTTCAAATTATTATTTGCAGGAATGAACTAATAATATAAATCAAACAGTATACAATTCCAACAAAGTGCAAAGTGAAGTTTTTTAAATTTATTTATTTATTTTTTTTACAAGCGGTGCAAGAAATATTTGGTAGTAAATAAGATATAATGTATGTAGTGTATGGGTCATACACATTTACATCAATATTTTAAATATTTTACGCTAAATTTAAATTGAATTTGAATAAATTTAATTAATTACTTATAATTAAATTTATACTAGCCCTAAATATAATAAATTATTGCTAAAGGATTGGAAAAATGGATAGATGTAAACAATTATTTGAAATCCGTAATCATCTAATTTAAAAACTTTAACAAAGGATTTACAGAAAAAAAGAAATATATATATCAATTCTACAATTATTCAGATAGCTATTATTTTATTCGTTTTAGTGCATGATTTTCGTAAATATTATTATTTTAGTCCATAATGTTCGTTAAAGAAGTACTCTAAGTATTGCCAATTTTGTTGATTTCCTAGGAATGAATTCATAATCATTTTTAAAATATTTAAAAAAAAAATTTTTTTTTGGCTAATGCAATTGCCACTTTTAATATTGTATTTATTCCCTCATGAATTTAATTTTTGTTTTTGCAGAATCCATATACTGTTTTCTTTGTTCGTTTTATTAGAGTCTGGATAGTAACAGAAAAAGTTTACATACCAGTGCATATGTTTTCCTCCAATCTCTGCCTGACTGTCAAGATTAATTTTTTTTCGGTCTTGTTATTTATTTTTATTTTATTTTTTATTTATAATAAAAAAGTATGACGTTATAGCATCAATAATAACTTATTTTTTTTCAAAGATTTCTCTTTTTTATAAACCTATTAAATAAATGTGCTTATTGCAATCTATTCCTCGAATGCTTTGGCTCTCAATAAATGTCATTTAGATCTTTGATCATAATTGAAATAATGCGAATCATTTTTCTCACGTTTAATTTAGAAATCAATTTCAGAAACTTTTTTCCAATCTTTCTAATACTTATAACCGACACATATAACTATGTAAATTGTAGAAAGCATCCATCAATATCCTTCTGGGCATGTATTAAATTCTCTTGTGTACTCCTGGGAAGGAAACTTATTCCGATCCTAGACACGTCGCTAACTTTCGAATTGGACAGAAAAGACCTGAGAATAAAGTTTGCAGCTAACCCTCTTAGCCTGTTTCCCAACCCCCTTCTCTATAAACAACTATCTCTTGACCCCACTCTTAGAACAAGTGGATCAGTCTCAATTTATTATCCAGTGGGAATCATCAAGACGGATCCTTTCCATTTAGTATTAGCTGTTTGAAAAATGATTTATGAGTTTTAGATACAAGAGTAAGGAATATTAATTGGAGTCCTTGGGAAATAACACCAGGGTTGTGAATTTAAATATTACTGACAGAAAAGTTTATAATTATATTATTTTATGTATTAAATATTATTAGAATAGTTCAATTAATATAAAAATATTTACACTATTGAATAACATTTGAAAAAATAAAATAAGTAAAACGTTAAAATTTTTAATATCTTCAATGATGTTTTAAAATAACTTCAGGATGTGTATTCGGGGTGATAATGAGGTAGGTCGCCCAAATATAGCTCACTCAATATCTAATCAATTGGCCTGAAATTTTGTCAATAGCTAGAGTAATCTGTATACTTTCAAAATACAATAAGGGAATCGATTAAGAAGAAAGTTCAGGAGGAATTTTGGGCTTACCCAAACCATTATCAATATGCCATATTATCAGGGGTCCAAAATATAGACTGCACAGTCAACTATATTTTGTTAGCAAGAAAACTCAAACTAAAATCTCAACACGATTCAAATCATAAGAAATGTATTCCAGAAGTAATAAATATCATAATAATAAATTTAGGACGTCTTCACATTCAGGACACCTATACACTCTGTCAAGTCTGCTTTCATACCACCACATAATTAGTGGTCATAAGTTTGATACATGAAGGACAAATGGATGCTTAAAGCTCTTCATGCTTACAAAGCTCATACAAAGGGCATCTCCACATTAGCAAACCTGTGAATCCTGCGCACTAGTTCCATTTCCTCAGATTCAGGGAGGACTGCTCTCCCACCCTATTTCGGCTTAGATATTGTTGGAAGTAAATTGTGTCTTCTCATAGTACTCCAAAAAACTCAACTGGTTTGTAAGATGACATTCCTTTTTTATCGCTTTCAATGCATTTCTTAGTTGCCCTTATGTCCATTTTGCTCTTCTCTAAACGGCCATTTGCACAGAAATAAACATCAAAACAGTTAATAAACCAGTAATTACTAACAAAAGTAACATTTTTATGTTGAAAAATATGCTGTTAAACAAGAGGAAAAAAATGGTGTCCTTATATCGCCTAATTAGGAATCGATAGGCCATGTTATAATCCCTTGTTTCTACTGAAGTACACCTACTTCCTTAAAAAAAAAAATTAAATTCGAATAAAATCCTAGAATTATAGTAATGTCTTGAAAGTAGAGATCCTTAGCTATCGAATCATGAAAAGGATCCCAGATAGCTCATATATATCATTCACTAGAAACAGGATAACTTACTTTAAAAATAGCAACGACGTATGCCCTTTGCCTTCAAAACTACACTAGTGAATCCCAGAAACCGTTCTTCCATAACCTTCTGTGTTTATGATTTATTTTATGTTTTTATGTATAATCATTAAAACATCATCTGCGACCATGATAGAAATAATGTAATTTTTTTAAAAGTAAATTGTCCATAAAAATGAAAATAATAATTGACAATCATTCTTCATACGATTCTTTAATAATGTGATTCACGATTACGTTAAGGGAACAACAGTTCCTGTATTAAGCATTAAAGTGCTACCAATGGGTAGTTTCTCTACATCCCTGTATAACTACATTATAAACTCACAACACATTTACTAAATTTATTTTTATGTAAATACAGATGTAAATATCAATAATAAATTTAAAAAAATAATCTACGGAGTAACTAATTACACAGAATACTAGGTCATGAGAATATTGAGGCATCTGGAGAATTCAGTCAGTTACACAACGCCTGAAGGTGTTATCAAGGTGGTAGGTGCATTTTATAAGCAGATCTGACAACCATAACTATCCACATGATAAGAGGAATGTATAACCGGTTCGTAACGGCAAGGTTAGGATTGTTTTGGTCTCTAAACCATGTTTAATTCCTGGCCTAGTATTTTTAGAAAACCATAACTTAAACTTAATGTCATCTAAACACCTTCAGAAACGCATTTCATATAAAATCTCATATACAAAAATATAACATCATAAATAAAAATATAAATACTCAATAATAATAAATATGTATTATATAATCTTAAGCAAGATAGTAAAATTTATTTTTAAAAACTAACTATCAAAGACACATTGCTTTCTAGTGAACAGAATTGTCTAAAAATTTTCCACATTGGCAATAAAGTTCAAATTATATGTAAAATCTACATTTTCTCTGGAAAATTTCCTGGAAATCCAATAGCGCACCGTCGTGAGGCATAAGTCGGTTGGAACTGGAAACCATTGGAATCATTTTGAAGCCTTTGATATTTCAAGAGGTATCGACTCCCTTTCAAAAGGTCAGTGATGTTCCCTTCCGTTCTAAACCTGTTTAGGAAATAATCCTCTTCAGTTGGGACCGCATCTGATTCAAGCTGAATACAGAGTTAAAGGGAACACCATAGAGGAGTTAAAGAGGCCACCTCTTGAGTTACAGTAAATACTTCATCCATACATATCTGTACATTACATTACATATGGTTTTACATAGAATAATATTCAACAATATTTATATTTCGTACCAGTATAACAAATATAATAGAAGTATGTATTGTACCAGTACATGGAATAGTAGATGGAAAAAGTACTTAATAACTTGCCTATCTTACTAAAACTATGTGATAAAAATAAAATTAAAAATTTCAAAAAAACAAAGAATATTCTGAAATAAAATAACAATTGATCTATGACAATATAAATCATTTTACAATTGTATGGGTTAGTGGACGTAGTGGATACTTCAACTATTCTACAAATAGTAAATTTTAAGAAAACAAAGTTCAATTTTTTTGTTAGAGCTTGTATGTTTTGAAGTTTATATCCCCTATATAAGTTTAAGTATATCTAGGTAGCTAAGTTATTAATTGGATTTTGAGGTTAGAGTATCTCACACTAGCTAGATATGCACCTACCCCCTTAATCTACACTAAAGATTTAAAAATGCAAAACTAGTTAAATAGCCTCTTTAATAAAAGGGATAAGATTTTATTAGTATAATCAAATAAAAATTGGACTTTCTTTTCGTTAACTTTTTAGTTCTTCTATCTTCCTCATATCTCTTACTAAAATATTTTACAAAGAAAAAGATCAATCTCTCCCCCCTACCAAATATATATATATATTTAGTAAAACCATCTTATAATGGTTAATTAACTCGGTATTTAATTGGTTTAACAGTCAAAAACTAAAGGGAAATATTATAGTAAACAAATAATGTGGATTGTACCTACGTTATATAGAGTAATGTTTGCACATTCTAAATTAAAATAAAAAAAATCAGAGAAAATAATTTTTACTAACTTGTTTTATGTTAACAATTTTTATTCTACCAGGCTAAAAAAAAATCTTTAG
>NW_027106499.1:54682-61526 GCF_000696795.3 Halyomorpha halys
TTTTTTTTCTATTTTAACCACTTTTTAAATATTGCTCGATTTAACTCATCACTTTTCATGAAATAGTTTCAATTTCTACATATTATTTTGAAGATTGGTATAAGTAAAATTATCCGTTAATTAGTTATTTGAATGGATAAAAAAAATAAACAAACTATTCTTTATTCCCAGTTGAGTCCGGTCCTCGATCTTACCATTTTTTTATGTTCCGAATGAATTTTTTTTTTCCAGATGAAAGATAAACCTTGTCCGTATTGTTTTTGTGTCATCATTTGTTCACCGTAGTAAAGGATTTATATAATTTTCTAACCGTAGTAGAGTGCTGGAATCGATGTATTTTGTTTTCTGTTTTTTAACATGAAATAGTTACAATTTCTACATATTATTTTGAAGATTGATATAAGTATAGTTATGAAAAATAGAAAAATCATTCCCTTAAAAATTTAAAAGTTAAGGAAAATCATTCCCACCGAGGATGGTTAACTGTGGAGACACTAATTATTATTCCAAAGAAAAATAAAATTCTATTTTTTATAATGACCTGTCTTCCATATTTTTATCATAAACAAACCTAGAACGTACGTAGAAAGTTCAGTTTCTGCTTGGCATCAGCTAGTTTTTAGAAAAACATCACTGAACTTAGTTATTACAGGAAGGAGGGTTAGAAATCCAGGATTAATATAGCTTATTTTGTATTAAAAGTTTCATCGACCCTTCTCTACCTGAATTGAATTGCTTGTATTCAAAAAATTACAATCAGTTACTAGTTATTTATAGAAAAAATCGGTTAATGCTGCTTATGATTCAAATAGTTCCTAATAAAATCAATGTTTTAGTTATTGGCTATAATGGATTTTTTCATGGAAATGTTTGCCTATTTGATCTCTTAAACATCAAAATTGTTTTGTTTTTTCAGAAACCTTCAAGATTCACATTAAAATAAAACTAAAATTGGCAATATGTATTAATAGCAATGATGGGCAAGGGATGAAGCAATGGGCGTATAAGGGACAAGGGTATGGAAATGAGGAGGAAGGAGATATGTTAAATAACGCTATATTATGTATTTTAAATGATTTAATTTTTGACAAACATCACTATAATCCGCCTCCTTTTGGAAATTAATAATACCAATGCATTTTAATTCTTTTCAAAAATAAAAATAAATATACTGGTGAAAACCGTATCCTGTTTTCTCTATTTTATTATAACAATAATTGTTTTAACGCTTTAAAATTTTTTTTTTTGTAAACCTTTCACCTACGCCCCGACTGACACACGGTTTAATCAATAAAAAAAAAAATCACATATATGCAGAAAATCCTTTTGTTTTACAACAGAGGAGATCCCTGTTTGAACAGCTGAGGGCTAAAACAAAGCCAACCAACAGACGGAGTAAATACCCAAAACCCGATCCATATAGCAAAACGCGCAGCTCTTTGTTCAGTTAGTAAAACAAAAGGTCTCGCACACGCTTGGAAAACAAAACTCCTATGATATTGAAGCATGATCTGATTGGACCTTAAAATATGATACAAATAAATAAAACCAAATTTGAATTTATTCACCAAGAGTACAAATCATTTTTATAAACTCAAGTTTTGTACAAATAAATGAGTTCAAAACTATTAAGTAAGTAATATGTGATGCATTGAAGAAGTAATTTCTTATGATTTGTATTAAAGTATAAAAACAACATATCTGTAGGAAGGGTGATTATCAAATAATTGTTAAAAACTCCAAAATATAATTCAATTACAACTTTAACGTACACATGCAGTTCAAGTTTGATATCTTCACATATAGAGAAACTTTCAGGAAAAAGGTTTAGCAACGCATAAACTTACCAATTCAATGGACTTTTGAAAGGAAAACCTATCAATTGGTTAACATACAATCCAAAAAAAAAAATATTTTGTCATTTTTACTACTTTTTTTGATTCTGAAAATAGTAATGATTTGTAAAGAAAATATTTGAATTTTGATGTCACTGTTTTATTTTGAATATCTGTTGTAATAAGGTATAATATATAATATGCATTTTTGAAATCTCAAGCGTTCTAGTTATATATTAGCTTAGTACACAAAAACGCTTAAATCTCAAGTGATCATCTGGTTACAAAAATAATTATACACATTATTTGGTTAATGGTCATCACTTTAATCATTGTTCAAATCGAATTGTTTATATCATATGTTCACCATCACTACCGGATGGTAGCCATCATTTACGACAAAGGACAATCAGAAAAGAAGTAATGATCTACTTTCCCCTATCAATCGAAGTCATTTTCTCACATTTTAATTTATTTCATCAGCATTTAAGAATGATTAAATAGAGGAAAGCTCCAAGTTGATCAATCAGAGAGTGAGATGGGGAAAAAAAATATGCGGATTTATAATTGATTCTCAAAAAGTAAACCTATTTCAAAATGATTCAAAGTAGCGTGGTCATAAATCAATACTTAATTTATTAGCATATACATATTCACATTATTTTTTTTAATATAAAGTTATTTTTGATAATTACCCGTTAATTCAACCCAATATAGTCATTACAATGTAGCATATATGTAAAGATGCTTACCTTCAGGCACTAACCTACCCCCGCCTCTAAATAACAATTAAGTGTGGTTAGCACATGGTTTTAAATAAAATAACCTCTGAAACTGTTATATGTCATTTATAATTGTAAGTGTTTCAGTGAACTAAAGACTATAAGAACTGATTTTGTTTTATAGGTATGTATAGTTAAAGATATAATGTATTATTTAATTTGAACTTGTCATTATTTAATGAAACAATTGTTTTATAGCAAAAGAAGTTTATAGTCTTGAAGTCTATCTCTAACACAAGATTATATATATACTACCCATTCATATTTATTTCAAGGTAGATAGTAACCCTAATTCATTTACAGAATCTATGGAAATATTTAATTTCCAACTAAATCACTGAGTTAATTAAATATTGATTTTACAAAGATTTAATAAATACTATGTAAGATTTATTTGTAATAACCAAAAAAATTTTTCATGAATATCAAGATATTTATACTACTAACTTGAATAAAAATATAAAGTAGATAGAGAATAGATGGAAAAAGAGAAAATGTGGTCCGTGTAAAGTTAGACGGAGAGAAAATTGGAAAAGCAGGAGAAGCTGAAGAAGTCGAGACATAGATGGATGGATAGAAATAGAAAGAGGCAATGAAAAATTACATGGCCTTAAACTGACTGTCGGTCGGCGGATTCTCCAACCAAATATCGTTCCTTCTCTGATTCAAGGCCTCAACTCTTATGGAATGGTTTTTCCTTTTCTATCCAACTACTCAATACTCATTAGCTTTCCTTAATAGTTCAAAAAATTTATATTTTTGGGAATTTTAATAAATATCCATAATTTTCTGTTCATTTTTGAAAAAAAGATCTAACGAATTAGGAATACTAATACTTTTGATGTAAAATGTAGTATAAAAATTATATTTCCTATTTATTCTTTTTTTACCATTTGAGTAAGTCTTGGGAATTAATTAATCTTTCTTTTTAATTATTAATACCTCCTCTAACCCTTTCAACACCAAAATTTAACATTATTTATTTTCTTTCCAAGAAAACCTCCCTACTTCTTATCTCTTTATTTTATCTTCCGAACAAAATTTGGGACACCTATTTATTATATATTGTAATCAATAAATTATATATTAGAATAAATTAGATTTTTTTAACCTTTATATTCATTTCTAATTTTATATTATTCGCAATTAGATTATTTATTGCATATTAATAATAATTATTATACGGAATGAGAAAAGCTAATTATTTTTATAATTTGATGATCACCTTAATTAATATATGTTTCACATCTTCCGTTTGTTGAAGGACTTTACCTGATATTTGAAACCTGTCATATCTTTAATCCTGAACCTAATGTTTAATCATAATATTTAACAAACTATACATCTATTTCTTATAACACCTATTTGTTGTTAAGGTTGATACGATCTTACGTTAACTAATACAATAAATAATAGGTTGGACCAGATCATGGACGAGTGCCCGAATCGTTGTCCGGAGAGTAAAATAAATAAATAAGTAGTTGTCTGGGTTATTATTTCCTGCAAAAGAAAACAAATCGTGAAAAAACATTTTAAACCATTAGCCACATATTAAATCATTTGAGTTAGCATCTTAGTGTTTACAGTAAACGAAACAATGATGAAACAAAAAAATATATATTCCCTACCATGTTACTATTTCTTATATTTTAAAGAACCTCTTTCTTTAACTATTGAAACTTTTTTATTAAATTTTACGTTATCGTCAGTCCTAAGGCAGAACCACGAAGTTGTTAATCCTTAATTTTGAGAAAAATGGGTTCAAATATATCTGTGGTTTAAAAAAATTAAGTTACAAACAGAACCCACAGAAGAGGTCCCTGTACAAAGGATGTAAGTAGCAGTTTTTATGTTATTATCAAAAAACTATTCATTTTTAAAATTTGTTTTTTTCATTCACTCAATATTCACTAACTACTAATTTTTCATTGCATTCTTATGAAATGTTGCAATTTAAAAAGCTATATCTCGCGAACTATTAAACTTAAACATGTCCAAGAGGATTCATATTTACTAAATTTACTCTTCTTTAAATGATGTTCTCTTACGTTTTCTACATTTATTGGTAATTTTAAAGATATACAGCTCCAAATGAAAAAAAAAAAAATTTTTCGTTTTAAAACAGCAGCCATTTTTTATTTCTACTACTTATACTTGGCAGACTTATCAATTTTAAGTAGTAGTAATTATACATAGTTTTCCGTAAAGTAATATAAAATTGTAGTAAACTATCTGCCTTTTTTCTCCTCTTGGGATCTTTTATAAAGTGTAATAGGAGTGCACCGTGAGATAGTGAGGACCAGGTGGTTGTTCGACAAGGGACACACTCAGTCTTCACTAACTAGGTGCTCAGTCCTTCAATTGATTTTGCGAATAAACCCCACGGTTGAGGGTGGAGGATGACCGTGTTACCTTTCACCATATGAAACAGTATTTCCGTTCCCAACAATGAGCCCATTTATTTTTTATCAATTAATAGAACATTAAAAAAAATATCTCAGCTTTTTAATAAGAGGCCGTGATGGCACAACCCCTTAAGCCAGAGTCCTAGAGTGCCTATTTCGGAGCCGTATGGGTTCGATTCTCACCTCGGTCAAACAATATTTATTTCTTGGCGAGATAATTGGTAACAATCAAAGTGTGTTTTCTCACACCGCGTTCCGTTGTACCGTCACGAAATAAAAGTCAACACGCCCAGACTTAAATCTAACCGGCACTGAAGCAAACTCGACACACTCTACTTCAACAGTCTTGCGAATCCCCCTCTGGTTATTACGTTACTGAAACTTCTTGCTATCAGCCAGGATTGACAAAAAGAACCGTAATGCGGGTCCAATACTTGATACAATACCAATACCAATGTAATCAGTTAATTTCAGCTCTGATCTTGACAGCTCAAAAAAGCTTCACTTTTATGTGAAGGTAACTTTTCTAAAAGTAGCCAAATGCCACCGAAGAAAGATAGGTGAAGAACATACTAAAAACGAAAGATTGTCTAAAACAGACATATAGAAAGAATAATCCCTATTAACTTTTTTGTGAGAGCCTACCATTAGTTTTCTTGATTTTATTTATTTTTTATACACTAGGGACTTTGAAAATGGTTAAAATGAAGTAGGAAAGCAGGTTTAAGATTTTTTTCATGTTTTTAATTAGAAACATTACATAATTATTAGTTTTTAGTTATTCTCCTTTACTAATAAAATTTTCCTCAAGTAGAGAGTATTTTCCTAATACTATATTTTTTATCATATTGACATATAAAATAGATAAGAAATCAAATTAGGGAACCCATTCAGGTATATATTAAATTTTCGAAATAAATAAAAAAGTGGGCTTATGGTATGTTCTGGTCTATGTGCAAAGTGCTCTCACAGATAACATCTTACGACTTACATGAAGCAAATTTCCCCTCGGCAACATAAAAACAGATGTGTTTGGATACGACCACTTAAGAACAGAGTCACGTTACTTTTTACTACTTGCTAAAGGCCTGAGTAGAAAGTGTGCTAATAGCCTATAAGAGATCTGGAGTTAAAATAATTATAATAATATGGTTCATACGTAATAACTTGAGGTTGTTTATTTTTAAAATTTGTTTTCATAAAATGTTTACAGTAAAGAACTTTCAGTATTATTCTGGACCCCATAAGGTTAGTTTTTATAATTACTTGGATTATTATTCCTTTGAGTGGTTAAATTTTTTCTGTTGTGACTCTCTGGATTCCCGCACTTTCTTAAATTGTAGAATAATTCAGCTCAAGCTAAAAAGATATGAATATTCATTCAATGCTGAACATCCCATGACTTGGTTAAAGCCAATTTTCTGTTTATTGGTTTCTCCTGATATACTATCCAAATCTATTGGTCGGATGACTCTTAAGAATGTTTTGAAATGATACTGCTGATTTCTAACTCGTTGTCTCTGTTATTATGAGCTGGATGATCTCTATTTCCTATATTATTGAATTCCTTAAGAAATGTTTCTAGTTCATCTGATGAAGCCAAGGGCAAATTAGATGTTTCTTCTAAAACTCTATCTAATTCCTCATAATCAACTTCCCAATAGCATGTACCTCATGGGGGTTTCTAGATAATGCATCAGCAACATAGTTTTTCCTTTAGTGTGCTTTATTGTGAATTAGCAATTGGAAAGTTGAAATATCCATTTCATTAGCCGAGCATTGGTGTTTTTCATTGTAAATAACCAAATTAATGGTTTATGGT